>NC_074681.1:2784210-3084210 GCF_029448725.1 Salvelinus fontinalis
TTCATAATCCTAAAGATAGTCCTAACTACCTAATGACCTGAACTTGTCCAACATAAATGCTATAAAATGGCAGTAAACATGTCATCGGGTGGCATGAGGGACAGCTAGATTAGTGGTTCTGTGTTATTAGGAAAGCAGGTCTGTGCTATGCCACTTATGCCTGGTGCTGTTTTAATAATAATCTGTTATCTGCTAGAATGCCTGGGGTAAGAGTCAGACAGAGCAGCTGCACAGCCCCATAATGCCCCACAGTCCCATAATGCCCCACAGTCCCATAATGCCCCACAGCCCCATAATGCCCCACAGCCCCATAATGCCCCACAGTCCCATAATGCCACACAGTCCCATAATGCCCCACAATCCCATAATGCCCCACAGTCCCATAATGCCCCACAGTCCCATAATGCCCCACAGTCCCATAATGCCCCACAGTCCCATAATGCCCCACAGTCCCATAATGCCCCACAGTCCCATAATGCCCCACAGTCCCATAATGCCCCACAGCCCCATAATGCCCCACAGTCCCATAATGCCCCACAGCCCCATAATGCCCCACAGTCCCATAATGCCCCACAGCCTCAGGCCACTCATCTAACTTAAATGCATTAAGCATTTTTATCCCTGACCTTCCTGACCCTCCATGGCCCATTACACTGTTCCCTCCCTCCCTCCCTGGCTGCTTACCCCTGGTCCCTCCTGACCCTCCATGGCCCCTTATGGAACACTGTTTGGGTCAACCTGACCCCTTCCCTCCCTCCCTCCCTGGCTGCTTACCCCTGGTCCCTCCTGGTCCCTCCATGGCCCCTTATGGAACACTGTTTGGGTCAACCTGACCCCTTCCCTCCCTCCCTCCCTGGCTGCTTACCCCTGGTCCCCCTGGTCCCTCCTAGCCCCTCCTGGTCCCTCCTGGTCCCCCCTGGTCCCTCCTGGCCCCTCCTGGTCCCCCCTGGTCCCCCCTGGTCCCTCCTGGCCCCTCCTGGTCCCTCCTGGTCCCTCCTGGCCCCTCCTGGTCCCTCCTGGTCCCCCCTGGTCCCTCCTGGCCCCTCCTGGCCCCTCCTGGTCCCTCCTGGTCCCCCCTGGTCCCTCCTGGCCCCTCCTGGTCCCTCCTGGTCCCCCCTGGTCCCTCCTGGCCCCTCCTGGTCCCTCCTGGTCCCCCATGGTCCCTCCTGGCCCCTACCCATCACAGGTTGAAGTGTGTGACCTGCTCTGCCTGCTTAGTGCCTTTAGTAGAACCCTGACCCTGTCTAGTGCCTGTGGTAGAACAGGTCAGGGTGGACTGGAGACAGCAAGGAGTCATCATGCCAGGTAGTCCTGAGGCATGGTCCTAGGGCTCAAGTCCTCCGAGAGAGAGAATTAGAAAGAAAGAGAAAATTAGAGAGAGCATACTTAAATTCACCGGATAAGACAGGAGAAGTACTCCAGATATAACAAACTGACCCTAGCCCCCCGACACATAAACTACTGCAGCATAAATACTGGAGGCTGAGACAGGAGGGGTCAGGAGACACTGTGGCCCCATCCGATGATACCCCCGGACAGGGCCAAACAGGAAGGATATAACCCCACCCACTTTGCCAAAGCACAGCCCCCACACCACTAGAGGGATATCTTCAACCACCAACTTACCATCCTGAAACAAGGCCGAGTAAAGCCCACAAAGATCTCCGCCACGGCACAAACCAAGGGGGGGTGCCAACCCAGACAGGAAGATCACGTCAGTGACTCAACCCACTCAAGTGAGTCACCCCTCCTAGGGACGGCATGGAAGAGCACCAGTAAGCCAGTGACTCAGCCCCTGTAATAGGGTTAGAGGAAGAGAATAACCAGTGGAGAGAGGGAAACGAGCCAGGCAGAGACAGCAAGGGCGGTTCATTGCTCCAGAGCCTTTCCGTTCAGCTTCACACTCCTGGGCCAGACTACACTCAATCATATGACCCACTGAAGGGAGGAGTCTTCAGTAAAGACTTAAAATTTGAGACCGAGTCTGCATCTCTCACATGGGTAGGCAGACCATTCCATAAAAATGGAGCTCTATAGGAGAAAGCCCTGCCTCCAGCTGTTTGCTTAGAAATTCTAGGGGACAATTAGGAGGCCTGCGTCTTGTGACCGTAGCGTACGTGTAGGTATGTACGGCAGGACCAAATCAGAAAGATAGGTAGGAGCAAGCCCATGTAATGCTTTGTAGGTTAGCAGTAAAACCTTGAAATCAGCCCTTGCCTTAACACGAAGCCAGTGTAGGGAGGCTAGCACTGGAGTAATATGATCAAATTCTTTGGTTCTAGTCAGGATTCTAGCAGCCGTATTTAGCACTAACTGAAGTTTATTTAGTGCTTTATCCGGGTAGACGGAAAGTAGAGCATTGCAGTAGTGCAACCTAGAAGTAACAAAAGAATGGATTCATTTTTCTGCATCATTTTTGGACAGAAAGTTTCTGATTTTTGCAATGTTACGTAGATTTAAAAAAGCTATCCTTGAAACAGTCTTGATATGTTTGTCAAAAGAGAGATCAGGGTCCAGAGTAACGCTGAGGTCCTTCACAGTTTTATTTGAGACGACTTTACAACCATCAAGATTAATTGTCAGATTCAACAGAAGATCTCTTTGTTTCTTGGGACCTAGAACAAGCATCTCTGTTTTGTCCGAGTTTAAAAGTAGAAAGTTTGCAGCCAATCCACTTCCTTATGTCTGAAACACAGGCTTCTAGCGAGGGCAATTTTGGGGCTTCACCATGTTTCATTGAAATGTACAGCTGTGTGTCATCCGCATAACAGTGAAAGTTAACATTAAGTTTTCGAATGACATCACCAAGAGGTAAAATATATAGTGAAAACAGTAGAAGTGCCTGTTGTAGAACCCTGACCCTGCCAAGTGCCTGTAGGAGAACCCTGACCCCGTCAAGTGCCTTTAGTAGAACCCTGACCCTGTCTAGTGCCTTTAGGAGAACCCTGACCCCGTCTAGTGCTTGTAGGAGAACCCTGACCTTGTCGAGTGCCTGTAGTAGAACCCTGACCCTGCTTAGCACCTGCAGTAGAACCCTGGCCCTGTCTAGTGCCTGTAGTATAACCCTGACCCTGCCTGTAGTAGAACCCTGACCCTGTCTAGTGCCTTTAGTAGAACCCTGACCCTGCCTAGCACCTGTAGTATAACCCTGACCCTGCTTAGTGCCTTTGGTAGAACCCTGACCCTGTCAAGTGCCTTTAGTAGAACCCTGACCCTGCTTAACACCTGTAGGAGAACCCTGACCCAGTCTAGTGCCTGTAGGAGAACCCTGACCCTGCTTAGCACCTGCAGTAGAACCCTGGCCCTGTCTAGTGCTTGTAATAGAACCCTGACCCCGTCTAGTGCCTGTAGGAGAACCTTGACCCTGTCTCGTGCCTGTAGTAGAACCCTGGCCCTGTCTAGTACCTGTAGGAGAACCCTGACCCTGTCAAGTGCCTGTGGGAGAACTCTGACCCCGTCTAATGCATGTAGGAGAACCCTGACCCTGTCAAGTGCCTGTAGTAGAACCCTGACCCTGCCTAGTTCCTGTAGGAGAACCCTGACCCTGCCTAGTGCCTGTAGTAGAACCCTGACCCTGCCTAGTGCCTGTAGGAGAACCCTGACCCTGCCTAGTGCCTGTAGGAGAACCCTGACCATGTCTAGTACCTGTAGGAGAACCCTGACCCTGCCTAGTGCCTGTAGTAGAACCCTGACCCTGCCTAGTGCCTGTAGGAGAACCCTGACCCTGCCTAGTGCCTGTAGGAGAACCCTGACCATTTCTAGTACCTGTAGGAGAACCCTGACCCTGCCTAGTGCCTGTAGTAGAACCCTGACCCTGCCTAGTGCCTGTAGGAGAACCCTGACCCCGTCTAGTGCCTGTAGGAGAACCCTGACCCTGCCTAGTGCCTGTAGGAGAACCCTGATTCTGCCTAGTGCCTGTAGGAGAACCCTGACCATGTCTAGTACCTGTAGGAGAACCCTGACCCTGCCTAGTGCCTGTAGGAGAACCCTGACCCTGCCTAGTGCCTGTAGGAGAACCCTGACCATGTCTAGTACCTGTAGGAGAACCCTGACCCTGTCTAGTGCCTGTAGGAGAACCCTGACCCTGTCTAGTACCTGCCTCTTTGTAGGAGAAGAGTCTCCCCCCCAATGAATGGAGTCTAGATTCATTATGAACTAGCTCTTAGAGCAGAATGCCTGGTGTAACAAGACACCTTGAACATGGGTTAAGGCTCACGTGAGCGTCTAAGCGCGACAACTGGCTCTGACAGTTTCGATGGGCCCCCTAAGAGTTAGCCCTGTTAGGTGATTAAAGAGGGCGCAGCTGGTTGTGTGAGAGGCCCCTCCAGGCCCCCAGGGGCCACAACCTCCTTCACCCTCAGAGCCTCGGATCAGCAGCCATATTGAGCCAAAATGGCAGCCGAGATGATGAAGATGTTGCTATATCTAGACGGATGGATAGGGAGAGAAAGGGGAGAGAGAGATGTCCCCCACTATGAATACCGTTGCGCAGCACTGGACATTTAGCTTGTGTAAATTGATCCCATCTTTAGAGCTGGGGTGGTGATTAAGAAATGCACAGGGAGAGAAACACACATCATGGAGAGGGGAGAGAGAGAGGGGAGAGAGGGAAGAGAGAGGGAGAGAGAGGGGGAGAGGGGAGAGAGAGGGGAGAGAGGGAAGAGAGAGGGAGAGAGGGGGAGAGAGGGAAGAGAGAGGGAGAGAGAGGGAGAGAGGGAGAGAGGGAAGAGAGAGGGGAGAGAGAGGGAGAGAGGGGAGGGAGAGGAGAGAGGGAGAGAGAGGATGAGATCTTTAAGGTCAGGGCCCTCCGCAAGGCTCACAAAATCATTTTAGACCCCAGCCACCCCCTGTACCCGGACATTGAACTACTCCCCTCTGGGCAGAGGTATAGAGCACCCCTCAGCAAGAAAAACAGAACTAGACAATAATTTGTGCCAGGTGTGATATCCCTTCTAAATAGCTTGGTCTAATGTTCCTATTAACCCAGTAAGACCAGCAGGCTAATGTTCCTATAGACTCAATAAGGCCAGCAGGCTAATGTTCCTATAGACCCCAGTAAGGCCAGCAGGCTAATGTTCCTATAGACTCAGTAAGACCAGCAGGCTAATGTTCCTATAGACTCAGTAAGGTCAGCAGGCTAATGTTCCTATCCAATTAGTAAGACCAGCAGGCTAATGTTCCTATCCACCCAGTAAGGTCAGCAGGCTAATGTTCCTATAGACTCAGTAAGGTCAGCAGGCTAATGTTCCTATCCACCCAGTAAGACCAGCAGACTAATGTTCCTATCCACCCAGTAAGACCAGCAGGCTAATGTTCCTATAGACTCAGTAAGACCAGCAGGCTAATGTTCCTATCCACTCAGTAAGACCAGCAGGCTAATGTTCCTATCAACTCAGTAAGACCAGCAGGCTAATGTTCCTATAGACCCAGTAAGACCAGCAGGCTAATGTTCCTATAGACCCAGTAAGGCCAGCAGGCTAATGTTCCTATAGACCCAGTAAGGCCAGCAGGCCAATGTTCCTATCCACTCAGTAAGGTTAGCAGGCTAATGTTCCTATCCACCCAGTAAGACCAGCAGGCTAATGTTCCTATCCACCCAGTAAGACCAGCAGGCTAATGTTCCTATCCACCCAGTAAGACCAGCAGGCTAATATTCCTATCCACCCAGTATGACCAGCAGGCTAATATTCCTATCCACCCAGTAAGACCAGCAGGCTAATGTTCCTATCCACCCAGTAAGACCAGCAGGCTAATGTTCCTATCCACCCAGTAAGACCAGCAGGATAATGTTCCTATCCACCCAGTATGACCAGCAGGCTAATATTCCTATCCACCCAGTAAGACCAGCAGGCTAATATTCCTATCCACCCAGTAAGACCAGCAGGCTAATATTCCTATCCACCCAGTAAGACCAGCAGGCTAATGTTCCTATCCACCCAGTATGACCAGCAGGCTAATGTTCCTATCCACCCAGTAAGACCAGCAGGCTAATGTTCCTATCCACCCAGTATGACCAGCAGGCTAATATTCCTATCCACCCAGTAAGACCAGCAGGCTAATATTCCTATCCACCCAGTAAGACCAGCAGGCTAATATTCCTATCCACCCAGTAAGACCAGCAGGCTAATGTTCCTATCCACCCAGTATGACCAGCAGGCTAATGTTCCTATCCACTCAGTAAGACCAGCAGGCTAATGTTCCTATCCACTCAGTATGACCAGCAGGCTAATGTTCCTATCCACCCAGTATGACCAGCAGGCTAATGTTCCTATCCACTCAGTAAGACCAGCAGGCTAATGTTCCTATCCACTCAGTAAGACCAGCGGGCTAATGTTCCTATAGACCCAGTAAGACCAGCAGGCTAATGTTCCTATCCAACCAGTAAGACGAGCAGGCTAATGTTCCTATCCACCCAGTAAGACCAGCAGGCTAATGTTCCTATAGACCCAGTAAGACCAGCAGGCTAATGTTCCTATCCACCCAGTAAGACCAGCAGGCTAATGTTCCTATAGACCCAGTAAGACCAGCAGGCTAATGTTCCTATCCACTCAGTAAGACCAGCAGTCTAATGTTCCTATCCACTCAGTAAGACCAGCAGGCTAATGTTCCTATCCACCCAGTAAGACCAGCAGGCTAATGTTCCTATCCACTCAGTAAGACCAGCAGGCTAATTTTCCTATCTACTCAGTAAGACCAGCAGGCTAATGTTCCTATCCACTCAGTAAGACCAGCAGGCTAATGTTCCTATCTACTCAGTAAGACCAGCAGGCTAATGTTCCTATCCACCCAGTAAGACCAGCAGGCTAATGTTCCTATCCACTCAGTAAGACCAGCAGGCTAATGTTCCTATAGACCCAGTAAGACCAGCAGGCTAATGTTCCTATAGACTCAGTAAGACCAGCAGGCTAATGTTCCTATCCACTCAGTAAGACCAGCAGGCTAATGTTCATATAGACCCAGTAAGACCAGCAGGCTAATGTTCCTATAGACTCAGTAAGACCAGCAGGCTAATGTTCCTATCCACTAAGTAAGACCAGCAGGCTAATGTTCCTATAGACTCAGTAAGACCAGCAGGCTAATGTTCCTATCCACTCAGTAAGACCAGCAGGCTAATGTTCCTATAGACCCAGAAATACCAGCAGACTAATGTTCCTATAGACTCAGTAAGACCAGCAGGCTAATGTTCCTATCCACTCAGTAAGACCAGCAGACTAATATTCCTATAGACCCAGTAAGACCAGCACGCTAATGTTCCTATAGACTCAGTAAGACCAGCCGGCTAATGTTCCTATCCACTCAGTAAGACCAGCAGGCTAATGTTCCTGTCCACCCAGTAAGACCAGCAGGCTAATGTTCCTATAGACTCAGTAAGACCAGCAGGCTAATGTTCCTATCCACTAAGTAAGACCAGCAGGCTAATGTTCCTATAGACTCAGTAAGACCAGCAGGCTAATGTTCCTATCCACTCAGTAAGACCAGCATGCTAATGTTCCTATAGACCCAGTAAGACCAGCAGGCTAATGTTCCTATAGACTGAGTAAGACCAGCAGGCTAATGTTCCTATAGACCCAGTAAGACCAGCAGGCTAATGTTCCTATCCACTCAGTAAGACCAGCAGGCGAATGTTCCTATAGACTAAGTAAGACCAGCAGGCTAATGTTCCTATCAACCCAGTGAGACCAGCAGGCTAATGTTCCTATAGACTCAGTAAGACCAGCAGGCTCATGTTCCTATCCACTCGGTAAGACCAGCAGGCTAATGTTCCTATCCACTCAGTAAGACCAGGAGGCTAATGTTCCTATCCACTCATTAAGACCAGCAGGCTAATGTTCCTATCCACCCAGTAAGACCAGCAGGCTAATGTTCCTATAGACTCAGTAAGACCAGCAGGCTAATGTTCCTATAGACTCAGTAAGACCAGCAGGCTAATGTTCCTATAGACTAAGTAAGACCAGCAGGCTAATGTTCCTATATACCCAGTAAGACCAGCAGGCTAATGTTCCTATCTACTCAGTAAGACCAGCAGGCTAATGTTCCTATCCACCCAGTAAGACCAGCAGGCTAATGTTCCTATCCACTCAGTAAGACCAGCAGGCTAATATTCCTATCCACTCAGTGAGACTAGCAGGCTAATGTTCCTATAGACCCAGTAAGGTCAGCAGGCTAATGTTCCTATCTACTCAGTAAGACCAGCAGGCTAATGTTCCTATCCACCCAGTAAGACCAGCAGGCTAATGTTCCTATAGACTCAGTAAGACCAGCAGGCTAATATTCCTATAGACTCAGTAAGACCAGCAGGCTAATGTTCCTATAGACTCAGTAAGACCAGCAGGCTAATGTTCCTATCCACTCAGTAAGACCAGCAGGCTAATGTTCCTATCCACCCAGTAAGACCAGCAGGCTAATGTTCCTATCCACCCAGTAAGGTCAGCAGGCTAATGTTCCTATAGACTCAGTAAGACCAGCAGGCTAATGTTCCTATCCACCCAGTAAGACCAGCAGGCTAATGTTCCTATCTACTCAGTAAGACCAGCAGGCTAATGTTCCTATAGACTCAGTAAGACCAGCAGGCTAATGTTCCTATCCTCTCAGTAAGACCAGCAGGCTAATGTTCCTATAGACCCAGTAAGACCAGCAGGCTAATGTTCCTATAGACTCAGTAAGACCAGCAGGCTAATGTTCCTATCCACTCAGTAAGACCAGCAGGCTAATGTTCCTATAGACCCAGTAAGACCAGCAGGCTAATGTTCCCATAGACTCAGTAAGACCAGCAGGCTAATGTTCCTATCCACTAAGTAAGACCAGCAGGCTAATGTTCCTATAGACTCAGTAAGACCAGCAGGCTAATGTTCCTATCCACTCAGTAAGACCAGCAGGCTAATGTTCCTATAGACCCAGTAAGACCAGCAGGCTAATGTTCCTATAGACTGAGTAAGACCAGCAGGCTAATGTTCCTATAGACCCAGTAAGACCAGCAGGCTAATGTTCCTATCCACTCAGTAAGACCAGCAGGCTAATGTTCCTATAGACTCAGTAAGACCAGCAGGCTAATGTTCCTATCCACTCAGTAAGACCAGCAGGCTAATGTTCCTATAGACCCAGTAAGACCAGCAGGCTAATGTTCCTATAGACCCAGTAAGACCAGCAGGCTAATGTTCCTATAGACCCAGTAAGACCAGCAGGCTAATGTTCCTATCCACTCAGTAAGACCAGCAGGCTAATGTTCCTATAGACTCAGTAAGACTAGCAGGCTAATGTTCCTATCAACCCAGTGAGACCAGCAGGCTAATGTTCCTATAGACTCAGTAAGACCAGCAGGCTCATGTTCCTATCCACTCAGTAAGACCAGCAGGCTAATGTTCCTATCCACTCAGTAAGACCAGGAGGCTAATGTTCCTATCCACTCAGTAAGACCAGCAGGCTAATGTTCCTATCCACCCAGTAAGACCAGCAGGCTAATGTTCCTATAGACTCAGTAAGACCAGCAGGCTAATGTTCCTATAGACTCAGTAAGACCAGCAGGCTAATGTTCCTATAGACTCAGTAAGACCAGCAGGCTAATGTTCCTATAGACTCAGTAAGACCAGCAGGCTAATGTTCCTATCCACTCAGTAAGACCAGCAGGCTAATGTTCCTATAGACACAGTAAGGTCAGCAGGCTAATGTTCCTATCCACTCAGTAAGACGGGCAGGCTAATGTTCCTATCCACTCAGTAAGACCAGCAGGCTAATGTTCCTATAGACTCAGTAAGACCAGCAGGCTAATGTTCCTATCCACTCAGTAAGGTTAGCAGGATATTGTTCCTATCCACTCAGTAAGACCAGCAGGCTAATGTTCCTATCCACTCAGTAAGACCAGCAGGCTAATGTTCCTATCCACTCAGTAAGACCAGCAGGCTAATGTTCCTATAGACCCAGTAAGACCAGCAGGCTAATGTTCCTATAGACTCAGTAAGACCAGCAGGCTAATGTTCCTATCCACCCAGTAAGACCAGCAGGCTAATGTTCCTGTCCACCCAGTAAGACCAGCAGGCTAATGTTCCTATCTACTCAGTAAGACCAGCAGGCTAATGTTCCTATCCACCCAGTAAGACCAGCAGGCTAATGTTCCTATAGACTCAGTAAGACCAGCAGGCTAATGTTCCTATCCACCCAGTAAGACCAGCAGGCTAATGTTCCTATCTACTCAGTAAGACCAGCAGGCTAATGTTCCTATAGACTCAGTAAGACCAGCAGGCTAATGTTCCTATCCACCCAGTAAGACCAGCAGGCTAATGTTCCTGTCCAACCAGTAAGACCAGCAGGCTAATGTTCCTATCTACTCAGTAAGACCAGCAGGCTAATGTTCCTATCCACCCAGTAAGACCAGCAGGCTAATGTTCCTATCTACTCAGTAAGACCAGCAGACTAATGTTCCTATAGACTCAGTAAGACCAGCAGGCTAATGTTCCTATCCACCCAGTAAGACCAGCAGGCTAATGTTCCTGTCTACTCAGTAAGACCAGCAGGCTAATGTTCCTATCCACTCAGTAAGACCAGCAGGCTAATGTTCCTATCCACTCAGTAAGACCAGCAGACTAATGTTCCTATCGACTTAGTAAGACCAGGAGGCTAATGTTCCTATAGACTCACTAAGACCAGCAGGCTAATGTTCCTATCCACTCAGTAAGACCAGCAGGCTAATGTTCCTATAGACTCAGTAAGACCAGCAGGCTAATGTTCCTATAGACTCAGTAAGACCAGCAGGCTAATGTTCCTATAGACTCAGTAAGACCAGCAGGCTAATGTTCCTATCCACTCAGTAAGACCAGCAGGCTAATGTTCCTATAGACACAGTAAGGTCAGCAGGCTAATGTTCCTATCCACTCAGTAAGACCAGCAGGCTAATGTTCCTATCCACTCAGTAAGACCAGCAGGCTAATGTTCCTATCCACTCAGTAAGACCAGCAGGCTAATGTTCCTATAGACTCAGTAAGACCAGCAGGCTAATGTTCCTATCCACTCAGTAAGACCAGCAGGCTAATGTTCCTATCCACTCAGTAAGACCAGCAGGCTAATGTTCCTATGGACCCAGTAAGACCAGCAGGCTAATGTTCCTATAGACTCAGTAAGACCAGCAGGCTAATGTTCCTATCCACCCAGTAAGACCAGCAGGCTAATGTTCCTGTCCACCCAGTAAGACCAGCAGGCTAATGTTCTTATCTACTCAGTAAGACCAGCAGGCTAATGTTCCTATCCACCCAGTAAGACCAGCAGGCTAATGTTCCTATAGACTCAGTAAGACCAGCAGGCTAATGTTCCTATCCACTCAGTAAGACCAGCAGGCTAATGTTCCTATCTACTCAGTAAGACCAGTAGGCTAATGTTCCTATAGACTCAGTAAGACCAGCAGGCTAATGTTCCTATCCACCCAGTAAGACCAGCAGGCTAATGTTCCTGTCCACCCAGTAAGACCAGCAGGCTAATGTTCCTATCTACTCAGTAAGACCAGCAGGCTAATGTTCCTATCCACCCAGTAAGACCAGCAGGCTAATGTTCCTATCTACTCAGTAAGACCAGCAGGCTAATGTTCCTATAGACTCAGTAAGACCAGCAGGCTAATGTTCCCATCCACCCAGTAAGACCAGCAGGCTAATGTTCCTATCTACTCAGTAAGACCAGCAGGCTAATGTTCCTATCCACTCAGTAAGACCAGCAGGCTAATGTTCCTATCCACTCAGTAAGACCAGCAGACTAATGTTCCTATCTACTCAGTAAGACCAGCAGGCTAATGTTCCTATAGACTCAGTAAGGCCAGCAGACTAATGTTCCTATCGACTCAGTAAGACCAACAGGCTAATGTTCCTATCCACTCAGTAAGACCAGCAGGCTAATGTTCCTATCCACTCAGTAAGACCAGCAGGCTAATGTTCCTATAGACCTAGTAAGACCAGCAGGCTAATGTTCCTATCCACCCAGTAAGACCAGCAGGCTAATGTTCCTATCCACCCAGTAAGACCAGCAGGCTAATGTTCCTATAGACTCAGTAAGACCAGCAGGCTAATGTTCCTATAGACTCAGTAAGACCAGCAGGCTAATGTTCCTATAGACTCAGTAAGACCAGCAGGCTAATGTTCCTATCCACTCAGTAAGACCAGCAGGCTAATGTTCCTATCCACTCATTAAGGCCAGCAGGCTAATGTTCCTATCTAGTAAGGCCAGCAGGCTAATGTTCCTATCTCTCCCTCTCTCTCTCGAGGGGGGGGGGGGAGAGAGAGACAGACAGAGAGCGCGAGAGAGCGAAAGAGAGAGAGGAAGAGAGAGTGAGAGAGAGAGAGAGAGAGAGAGAAAGACTGTTAATTTTTATTGTTTTTTTCACTTTTGTTTATTATCTACTTCACTTGCTTTGGCAATGTTAACATATGTTTCCCATGCCAATAAAGCCCTTAAATTTAAATTGAATTTAATTGAGAGAGAGAGAGGGGAGAGAGACGGATGAGAGAATAGAAGATAGAGGGAAGAGAGAGACAGACACAGAGAGAGAAGATAGAGAGAGAACAAATGTTTTATAATAACAAAAGCAGAAATAAGGAGTAAGACAGGGTGCTATATACAGGGTCAGTGTCATTACATTTACGTCGCTATGAATGTCGTTGCTAAGCACTGGCCATTCAGCTTGTGAGACAGCGTGAAGTGATCTTTAGAGCAGTCTGGTGGTGTATAAGAAACGTGAATCATGGCTCAGTTATGTACGCTAGTCCCTAGTGTGTGGTAACATTACTCTGATAACAAACAGAAAGAGAAAGAGACAGGGGAGGGGGGGGGGGGGGGGGGGGCATAGCCTTGCTATTGAGAAAGGCCACCATAGGCAGACCTGGCTCTCAAGAGAAGACAGGCTATGTGCACACTGCTCACAAAATGAGGTGGGAACCAAGCTGCACTTCCTCACCTCCTGCCAAATGTATGACAATATTAGAGAGACATATTTCCCTCAGATTACACAGATTCACAAAGAATTCAAAAACAAACACAATTTTGATAAACTCCCATATGTCTATTGGTTGAAATGCCAAAGTGTCACAGCAGCAAGATTTGTGACCTGTTGCCACAAGAAAAGGACAACCAGTGAGGAACAAACACCATTGTGAATACAACCCATTTTTATGTTTATTTATTTCCCCTTCTGTACTTTAACTTTTTTGCACATCATTACAACACTGTATATATAAATAATATGACATGTAAATGTCTTTATTCTTTTGGAACTTCCGTGAGTGTAATGTTTACTGTTAACTTTTATTGTTTATTTCACTTTTGTTTATTAAATACTTCACTTGCTTTGGCAATGTTAACATATGTTTCCATGCCAATAAATCCCTTGAATTGAATTGAATTGAGAGAGAGAGAGACAGCAGGAGAGAGAGAGAGAGAAGGAGAGAGAGAGCGAGACAAAGAGAGAGAGAGGGAGAGAGAGATGGAGAGAGGGAAGAGAGAGCGAGGGGGAGTGAGAGAGAAAGCAAGAGAGAGATAGAGAGCGAGAGAAAGAGAGAGAGAGATAGAGAGAGAGGGACTGTTAATTTTTTATTGTTTATTTCACTTTTGTTTATTATCTACTTCACTTGCTTGGCAATGTTAACATATGTTTCTCATGCCAATAAAGCCCTTACATTGAATTGAATTGATATTGAATTGAGAGAGAGAGAGGGAAGAGAGACGGAAGAAAGAGAGAAGAGAGAGATAACAAATGATTTATAATAATACTACTATTAATTGTAAACAGTATGGCAACAGTGGTGGGTGGGTGTATGTAAGTGTAGGGCTCTATTCAATCCGTAGCGCTGAAGATACGCGTTATAGTGGGACTGACAATTAAAGGTAATGTGTATGTAGGACTGGGGAGGACTGGAGAGGACTGGAGAGACCTGTACAGGACTGGGGAGGACTGGAGAGGACTGGAGAAGACTGGAGAGGACTGGAGAGGACTGGGGAGGCCTGGAGAAGACTGGGGAGGAGTGGAGAGGACTGGAGAGGACTGGGGAGTACTGGAGAGGACTGGGGAGGCCTGGAGAAGACTGGGGAGGACTGGAGAGGACTGGAGAGGACTGGAGAGGACTGGAGAGGACTGGAGAGGACTGGGGAGTACTGGAGAGGACTGGGGAGGCCTGGAGAAGACTGGGGAGGACTGGAGAGGACTGGAGAGGACTGGAGAGGACTGGGGAGTACTGGAGAGGACTGGGGAGGCCTGGAGAAGACTGGGGAGGACTGGAGAGGACTGGAGAGGACTGGAGAGGACTGAAGCAATATAATACCCAACCGCAGCGTAGTGGTAGTAATACATCTGATCAAAAATCATTTTTACAACAGCGTAGGAGTGAGGGGAAGCTGTTGTTGTTAGCCATTTAACAGTCTTAGGGCCACGGGATAAAAGCTGTTTAGAAATCTGTTGGTCTGACCCTTAAAGTACCGGGTGGGGGGGGGGGGGGGGGGGGTGAGTGTGTGTGTGTGTGTGTGTGTGTGTGTGTGTGTGTGTGTGTGTGTGTGTGTGTGTGTGTGTGTGTGTGTGTGTGTGTGTGTGTGTGTGTGTGTGTGTGTGTGTGTGTGTGTGTGTGTGTGTGTGTGTGTGTGTGTGTGTGTGTGTGTAATATCAGAAGTTGCCCCACCTGATTAATCAATCACATCGTACCACAGAAACAACATGGTCGTTTTTCGGCACGTGCAGTATCAAGGTTTCATTATGAGTCTGAGCCTTATTGTTAGGTTTACAAAGAGAGAGTCTATTACATGGCCTCATGTCTCAGGCGCAGACTCGAAATAAAACCAGGGCACATCCATTTCTAGAGGCTGCGCCCGAATCACGACCGCGTCGCGCCCAAATCACGACCACGTCGTGCCCAAATCACGACCACGTTGTTCTGAATCACGACCACAGACAGGATCTCGTTCTTCTGACCACGTTACTTCTGTTCAGCCAAACCCAAAGTGCAGAATTACTCAGTACCGGTTACACCCTTGTAACTGTCCTAACTGTCCAAGGTATAAACAACGTATTGTTTCTGATACAGTTCTCTTTAGCAGTGTTACTTAATTATTATTTTTCTTTGCAGTGAAATGATCAAGAACAATGTTCTGAAGTCCCGATGTGCATGACATAGACCAGCATTACAATACCCAATGGTGCTGTCTACGTCAAAATGACATGAGACATTAGCTTTGCCAGGCCAGAATAGTACATCACACCCTCCCTTTGTAGTTGAAGGTTTATGGTGGTTGGCTGAAACCTAGACAGGAAACAGCCGTTTGACCTGGAGGAAGACCTGTCTGGCATAAAGAGAATCAAACACACACACACACACACACACATAAGCCTCTGTGAAGGAAGACCTCCCTACTGTAGAGTCAGCACTGACATAGCAGAAGCCCACTGGACAAACAGACAGACAGACAGACAGACAGACAGACAGACAGACAGACAGACAGACAGACAGACAGACAGACAGGCAGACAGGCAGACAGGCAGGCAGGCAGGCAGGCAGACAGGCAGACAGACAGAGTCCTGCTGAAAAGACAGACATACCTACCTCTCCTTAACCCTAATACATACCTACCTCTCCTTAACCCTAATACATACCTACCTCTCCTTAACCCTAATACATACCTACCTCTCCTTAACCCTAATACATACCTACCTCTCCTTAACCCTAATACATACCTACCTCTCCTTAACCCTAATACATACCTACCTCTCCTTAACCCTAATACATACCTACCTCTCCTTAACCCTAATACGTACCTACCTCTCCTTAACCCCAATACATACCTACCTCTCCTTAACCCTAATACATACCTACCTCTCCTTAACCCTAATACATACCTATCTATCTCCTTAACCCTAATACATGTTCACCTTTCTCCTTAACTTCTTATGGCTGGGGGCGCTATTTTCACGTTCGGATGAAAAGCATGCCCAGAGTAAACTGACTGCTACTCAGGCCCAGAAGCTAAGATATGCGTAGTATTAGTGGATTTGGATGGGAAACACTCTGAAGTTTCTAAAACTGTTTAAACGATGTCTGTGAGTATAACAGAACTCATATGGCAGGCGAAAACCTGTGAAAAATCCAACCAGGAAGTGGGAAATCTGAGGTTTGAAGTTTTTCAAGTGAAATGCCTATCCAATATACAGTGTAAAATTTGGTCCGATTGCACTTCCTAAGGTGTCCACTAGATGTCAACAGTCTTCAGAACATTGTTTAAGGCTTCTACTGTGAAGGGGGAGCGAATAAGAGCTGTTTGCATCAGGGGTCTGGCAGAAAGCCATTAGTTTAGTCACGCGCACGGCCGTGAGAGCGGGCTCTGTTCCTTTTCATTTCTAAAGACAAAGGAATTGTCCGGTTGAAACATTATTGAAGATTTATGATAAAAACATGCTAAAGATTGATTCTATACATCGTTTGACATGTTTCTACGAACTGTAATATAACTTTTTTGACTTTTCATCTGGACCTAGTGCATTTGGATTAGTGGACTAAATGCGCAAACAAAAATGATGGACTTTATCGAACAAAACGAACATTTATTGTGGAACTGGGATTTCTGGGAGTGCATTCCGATGAAGATCATAAAAGGTAAGTGAATATTTATAATGCTATTTCTGACTTCTGTACTCAGATTATTGCATGGTTTGCTTTTTCCGTAAATCTTTTTTGAAATCTGACACAGCGGTTGCATTAAGGAGAAGTATATCTTTAATTCTGTGAATAACACGTGTATCTTTCATCAATGTTTATTATGAGTATTTCTGTAAATTGATGTGGCTCTGTGCAAATTCACGGGATGTTTTGGAGGCAAAGCCAAATGTAAACTGAGTTTTTTGGATATAAATATGAACTTGATCGAACAAAACATACATGTATTGTGTAACATGTTGTCCCTGGAGTGTCATCTGATGAAGAATATCAAAGGTTAGTGATACATTTTATCTCTATTTCTGCTTTTTGTGGAATATCTCTTTGGTTGGAATATCACTGTATGCTTTCTGTGACTAGTTGCTGACCTAACATAATGATATGTTCTGCTTTCGCCGAAAAGCCTTTTCGAAATCGGACACTGTGGTTGGATTAACGAGAAGTTTCTCTTTAAAATGGTGTCTAATACTTGTATGTTTGACAAATTTGAATTATGAGATGTCTGTTGATTGAATTTGGCGCCCTGCAATTTCATTGGCTGTTGTTCCCAGACAGGTTAAGGAGAGAGGTAGGTATGTATTAGGGTTAAGGAGAGAGGTATGTATGTTTTAGGGTTAAGGAGAGAGGTAGGTATGTATTAGGGTTAACCCTAAACCCTAATAGTCCTCTCCAGTCCCCTCCAGTCCCCACCAGTCCCCTCCAGTCCTCTCCAGGCCCATCCAGTCCCCTCCAGTCCTCTCCAGGCCCATCCAGTCCTCTCCAGTCCTCTCCTGTCCCCTCCAGTCCTCTCCAGTCCCCACCAGTCCCGTCCAGTCGCCTCCAGTCCCCTCCAGTCCCCACCAGTCCCCTCCAGTCCCCACCAGTCCTCTCCAGTCCCCTCCAGTCCCCACCAGTCCCCTCCAGTCCTCTCCAGTCCCCTCCAGTCCCCACCAGTCCCCTCCAGTCCCCACCAGTCCTCTCCAGTCCCCACCAGTCCCCTCCAGTCCTCTCCAGTCCTCTCCAGTCCCCTCCAGTCCCCACCAGTCCTCTCCAGTCCCCTCCAGTCCCCGCCAGTCCCCTCCAGTCCTCTCCAGTCCCATCCAGTCCCCTCCAGTCCTCTCCAGTCCCATCCAGTCCTCTCCAGTCCCCTCCAGTCCCATCCAGTCCTCTCTAGTCCCCTCCAGTCCCCTCCAGTCCCCTCCAGTCCTCTCCAGTCCCCTCCAGTCCCCACCAGTCCTCTCCAGTCCCCTCCAGTCCTCTCCAGTCCACTCCAGTCCTCTAAGTATCTCAGTCTCGATCACCGAGGGTGAATATAAAATAGAGAATTACAAATACTCTGAGGATATTTACACAAAAACTTAGACAAAGCAGGAGTTTATATGGTTTCACCTAAAATAGAAAATATTGGTCAGTGACTAGATAGATCAACCCCAAAGAGCACAGCCCAATGTCTTCCACTGAGTTCTGTTTCCCTGACTGGTGTTACTATGGGTTAGAGATCCACTCTCTCTCTGTCTGTTACAACATTGACAGGCTATCCTATTGGACTAGGCAACCTCTGTTCCATATAACTGTGTCCCAAATGGCACCCTATTCCATATATAGTGCACTAGTTTTGACCAGAGCCCAATGGGACCCTGGTCATAAGTAGTGCGACACAGGGAATGTGATGCTATTTGGGACACAGACAGAGACTCTCCTTGTTCATTGCTCACAGAAAAAATGTCCTTTATTTGCACTTTAATAAGAGGAATAAAACATTTTCACAGCCAACACAGATGTGTGTCTGATGGAGAGTAACCAGTATGATTCTAAGTGTTAACAGAGTAACCAGTATTATTCAGAGTGTTAACAGAGTAACCAGAATGATTCAGAGTGTTAACAGAGAAACCAGAATGATTCAGAGTGTTAACAGAGAAACCAGAATGATTCAGAGTGTTAACAGAGTAACCAGTATGATTCAGAGTGTTAACAGAGTAACCAGAATGATTCAGAGTGTTAACAGAGAAACCAGTATGATTCAGAGTGTTAACAGAGTAACCAGAATGATTCAGAGTGTTAACAGAGAAACCAGTATGATTCAGAGTGTTAACAGAGTAACCAGAATGATTCAGAGTGTTAACAGAGAAACCAGTATGATTCAGAGTGTTAACAGAGTAACCAGTATTATTCAGAGTGTTAACAGAGTAACCAGTATTATTCAGAGTGTTAACAGAGTAACCAGTATTATTCAGAGTGTTAACAGAGAAACCAGTATGATTCAGAGAGTTAACAGAGAAACCAGTATGATTCTTTATGTTAACAGATAGTAAATTGGGCCCCATCCCCCCTCTACACTGCTCTGTATGTCAGTCTCTCTCTACCTCTCTCTCTCTCTCCCTCTCAATCTCTCTCACCCTCTCAATCTCTCTCTCTTTCTACCTCTCTCTCTCTCTCTCTCTCTCTGTGAATCATTTCTCGGACTCAGTTTTACTCAATTAGATCCACATGTAGTCATTACTTTAGTGAGAACTGCATATTTGGGAGAGGTGGGTTTCCATAATAATACATAGTGAAAGCTAAATTGGTCTGAAACTTATATTTGGGTTTAGTTCTTTCCAGACACTGGTTGTGTTAGGTTCCTACACTCTACATGGAACTCAAAAGTGTTCTATCTGGAACCAAAAGGGTTCTATCTGGAACCAAAAGGGTTCTAACTGGAACCAAAAGGGTTCTATCTGGAACCAAAAAGGTTCTATCTGGAACCAAAAAGGGTTCTATCTGGAACCAAAAGTGTTCTATCTGGAACCAAAAGTGTTCTATCTGGAACCAAAAGGGTTATAGCTGGAACCAAAAAGGGTTGTTTAAAGGGTTCTCCTATGGGCACAACCAAAGAACCCTTTTAGGTTCTAGATAGCATTTGTTTTCTACGAGTATAGTATGAATGTGTTGTGGAACGCAACATGGCAGCTGAAAAACACGTCAACCTCTGTTTTCAAACGTCTCACTGCAGTCCTGTGTGTGACAGTCTTTAACAAAGTAATTAGCTAATACACATTTATAGAACACATACTGTGGCATGACACAAATTCATGTTGAATGACTCAAAATATGCAGATGATAGATGTAGTTTTTGTTAGGTTTGAGGGACACTTTGCTGGACTCTACCTATGGTATTTAAGGCTTTGCAATTAGTCAATGTTGTACAACTACTCTCTTTTCATAAGGGCAACTTTACTTTGTTCTTTTAGTTTGTTCCTGTTGTTTGTTCCTGTAGTTTGTTCCTGTAGTTTGTTCCTGTTGTTTGTTCCTGTAGTTTGTTCCTGTTGTTTGTTCCTGTAGTTTGTTCCTGTAGTTTGTTCCTGTTGTTTGTTCCTTTAGTTTGTTCCTGTTGTTTGTTCCTTTAGTTTGTTCCTGTTGTTTGTTCCTCTAGTTTGTTCCTGTTGTTTGTTCCTCTAGTTTGTTCCTGTTGTTTGTTCCCCTAGTTTGTTCCGGTTGTTTGTTCATCTAGTTTGTTCCTGTAGTTTGTTCCTGTAGTTTGTTCCTGTAGTTTGTTCCTGTAGTTTGTTCCTGTAGTTTGTTCCTTTAGTTTGTTCCTGTTGTTTGTTCCTCTAGTTTGTTCCTGTTGTTTGTTCCTTTAGTTTGTTACTGTAGTTTGTTTTGGATAGTTTGTTTGCGGTTTCATTTTTAGCAGTGAATTGAGAGAAACTCCACAGTGCCTCAGTCATGCTAATGAACCCAACTCTTATGTTAGCCTACGTAGCCTAGTCCTGAATATTTGAGTTGAACGGAAATCAGAGCAGTAGAGAGGCAGAGTCTTTAAATCTCACACCATTCATCAACCTTTTTCTGTTTACATGTCTTCTGTCCCCTTCCTCCACGTCGTTTTCCTTTTTCCCTCCAACAGGAGACGTTAAGTCTGTTAGTCCCTCCAACAGGAGACGTTAAGTCTCTCAGTCCCTCCAACAGGAGACGTTAAGTCTCAGTCCCTCCAACAGGAGACGTTAAGTCTCTCAGTCCCTCCAACAGGAGACGTTAAGTCTCAGTCCCTCCAACAGGAAACGTTAAGTCTCTCAGTCCCTCCAACAGGAGACGTTAAGTCTCAGTCCCTCCAACAGGAGACGTTAAGTCTCTCAGTCCCTCCAACAGGAGACGTTAAGTCTCAGTCCCTCCAACAGGAAACGTTAAGTCTCTCAGTCCCTCCAACAGGAAACGTTAAGTCTCTCAGTCCCTCCAACAGGAAACGTTAAGTCTCTCAGTCCCTCCAACAGGAGACGTTAAGTCTCTCAGTCCCTCCAACAGGAGACGTTAAGTCTCAGTCCCTCCAAAGGGAAACGTTAAGTCTCTCAGTCCCTCCAACAGGAGACATTAAGTCTCAGTCCCTCCAACAGGAGACGTTAAGACTCTCAGTCCCTCCAACAGGAGACGTTAAGTCTCAGTCACTCCAACAGGAGACGTTAAGTCTCAGTCCCTCCAACAGGAGACGTTAAATCTCCCAGTCCCTCCAACAGGAGACGTTAAGTCTCTCAGTCCCTCCAACAGGAGACGTTAAGTCTGTTAGTCCCTCCAACAGGAGACATTAAATCTCCCAGTCCCTCCAACAGGAGACGTTAAGTCTCAGTCCCTCCAACAGGAGACGTTAAGTCTCTCAGTCCCTCCAACAGGAAACGTTAAGTCTCTCAGTCCCTCCAACAGGAGACGTTAAGTCTCTCAGTCCCTCCAACAGGAGACGTTAAGTCTCTCAGTCCCTCCAACAGGAAACGTTAAGTCTCTCAGTCCCTCCAACAGGAGACGTTAAGTCTCAGTCCCTCCAACAGGAGACGTTAAGTCTCAGTCCCTCCAACAGCAGACGTTAAGTCTCTCAGTCCCTCCAACAGCAGACGTTAAGTCTCTCAGTCCCTCCAACAGGAGACGTTAAGTCTCTCAGTCCCTCCAACAGGAGACGTTAAGTCTCAGTCCCTCCAACAGGAGACGTTAAGTCTCAGTCCCTCCAACAGGAGACGTTAAGTCTCAGTCCCTCCAACAGGAAACGTTAAGTCTCTCAGTCCCTCCAACAGGAGACGTTAAGTCTCTCAGTCCCTCCAACAGGAGACGTTAAGTCTCTCAGTCCCTCCAACAGCAGACGTTAAGTCTCTCAGTCCCTCCAACAGCAGACGTTAAGTCTCTCAGTCCCTCCAACAGGAGACGTTAAGTCTCTCAGTCCCTCCAACAGGAGACGTTAAGTCTCAGTCCCTCCAACAGGAAACGTTAAGTCTCAGTCCCTCCAACAGGAGACGTTAAGTCTCTCAGTCCCTCCAACAGGAGACGTTAAGTCTCAGTCCCTCCAACAGGAGACGTTAAGTCTCAGTCCCTCCAACAGGAGACGTTACGTCTCTCAGTCCCTCCAACAGGAGACATTAAGTCTCTCAGTACCATCATTCTGTGATTTTGTTTCAATCTGGACGTGTGTGTGTGTGTTTGTGTGTGCGTGAGTGTGTGAGCAGGAAAAAAAAGCAGAACCCAACTCTGTTTCACTCTCTCTCACACACACTCTTTCTCCTTATCTTCCTCACTCTCTAGCAGGACTTCCTGCCTGGTATGCGCAGCTCTCCCTCGTCCTCCCGCTCTTTTGCTCTCCAGCTCTAAAGCCCTCCAAATACAGGCACCAGTTAGTAGTTTCAAGGCTCACCCACTTTCTATGCAAGTACCAGACACGCAGCCAAAGCTCTTCTGCTCTCCATCATTCTCAGTACAAGCACCAGTCCATAGCGTCAAAGCTCTCCTGCTCTCTCTCATTACAAGCACCAGTCCATAGCGTCAAAGCTCTCCCGCTCTCTCCCATTACAAGCACCAGTCCATAGCGTCAAAGCTCTCCCGCTCTCTCCCATTACAAGCACCAGTCCATAGCGTCAAAGCTCTCCCGCTCTCTCCCATTACAAGCACCAGTCCATAGCGTCAAAGCTCTCCCGCTCTCTCCCATTACAAGCACCCGACACCCAACCAAAGCTTTCCCTCTCTTTCACAAGTACCAGAGACACAGCGAAAGCTCTTTCACTCCCTCTCCAAATCAAACCAAAGTTTATTGGTCACCTACTGTACACACGGTACAGTGAAACGCTTGCTTGCTAACTCTCTTCAACAATGCTGTACAATAACAATATCAGTCGAGAATCGAATACAAAAGTCCAAAAATAACAAATAGTAACAAACAATAGAAGAAGAACGAGTAAGACATACTAGTATGAGAAGTCTGTACATAATAGCATGTAAAATAGATGTATCAAAATGAAGACTGTTAAACAAATAGAAGAGTCGTTCCACCAATTAGATGTCTTTTGAGTAGTGTACCTTGGTGGAAAAACATTCTGTCATAAAGAGCACATTCAAATTAATAGAAAACATGTTTCCCATTCTGAAGAGGTTAAATAAAATTTAAAAATACTATAGCTAGTGCCTGTTAAGTGACGAATAAAGTAACAGGGTTGACGACTTCATCATAAACCAGCCATGAGTCCTCTTGTGACAGGGGGAATGGAAATCCCTGTTGTGTGCTAGGAAATGCAAGCATTAAAAAAAAATTGAATGAATTGTTAAAACGTTTCTAGCCTGTCTATCTCAGCGTTCCACCACAAAACACTAGAACATGGCCTGAAACACTAGAACATGGCCCAAAACACTAGAACAGGGCCCAAAACACTAGAACATGGCCCAAAACACTAGAACATGGCCCAAAACACTATAACATGGCCCAAAATAGTATAACAGGGCCCAAAATACTATAACATGGCCCAAAACACTAGAACAGGGCCCAAAACACTAGAACAGGGCCCAAAACATTCGAACAGGGCCCAAAATAGTATAACAGTGCCCAAAACACTAGAACAGGGCCCCAAATAGTAGAACATGGCACAAAACACTACAACAGGGCCCAAAACACTACAACAGGGCCCAAAATAGTATAACATGGCCCAAAACACTAGAAGAGGGCCCAAAACACTAGAACAGGCCCCAAAATAGTAGAACATGGCCCAAAACAGTATAACATGGCCCAAAACCCTAGAACAGGGCCCAAAACACCACAACATGGCCCAAAACACTATAACATGGCCCAAGACACTAGAACATGGCCCAAAACACTAGAACAGGGCCCAAAACACTAGAACATGGCCCAAAACACTAGAACAGGGCCCAAAACACTAGAACATGGCCCAAAACACTAGAACATGGCCCAAAACACTAGAACAGGGCCCAACACATAATAACATGGCCCAAAACACTAGAACAGGGCCCAAAACACTAGAACAGGGCCCAACACACTAGAACGGGGCCCAAAACACGAGAACATGGCCCCAAACACTAAACATGGCCCAAAACACTAGAACAGGGCCCAAAACACTCAAACATGGCCCAAAACACTAGAACAGGGCCCAGAACAGTAGAACATGGCCCAAAACACTATAACATGGCCCAAAACACTAGAACATGGCCCAAAACACTAGAACATTGCCCAAAACACTAGAACATGGCCCAAAACACTCAAACATGGCTCGAAACACTCAAACATGGCCCAAAACACTAGAACATTGCCCAAAACACTAGAACATGGCCCAAAACACTAGAACATGGCCCAACACACTAGAACAGGGCCCAAAACACTAGAACAGGGCCCAAAACACTAGAACATGGCCCAAAACACTAGAACAGGGCCCAAAACACTAGAACATGGCCCAAAACACTAGAACAGGGCCCAACACATAATAACATGGCCCAAAACACTAGAACAGGGCCCAAAACACTAGAACAGGGCCCAACACACTAGAACGGGGCCCAAAACACTAGAACAGGGCCCAAAACACTAAACATGGCCCAAAACACTAGAACAGGGCCCAAAACACTCAAACATGGCCCAAAACACTAGAACAGGGCCCAGAACAGTAGAACATGGCCCAAAACACTATAACATGGCCCAAAACACTAGAACATGGCCCAAAACACTAGAACATTGCCCAAAACACTAGAACATGGCCCAAAACACTCAAACATGGCCCAGAACAGTAGAACATAGCCCAAAACACTAGAACAGGGCCCAAAACACTAGAACATGGCCCAAAACACTCGAACATGGCCCAAAACACTAGAACAGGGCCCAAAACACTAGAACATGGCCCAAAACACTAGAACAGGGCCCAACACACTAGAACCGGGCCCAAAACACTAGAACATGGCCCGAAACACTAGAACAGGCCCTAAAACACTAGAACAGGGCCCAAAACACTAGAACAGGGCCCAACACACTAGAACAGGGCCCAAAACACTAGAACAGGGCCCAAAATACTAGAACAGGGCCCAAAACACTAGAACAGGGCCCAAAACACTAGAACAGGGCCCAAAACACTAGAACAGGGCCCAGAACACTATAACATGGCCCAAAACACTAGAACAGGGCCCAAAACACTAGAACAGGGCCCAAAATAGTAGAACATGGCCCAAGACACTAGAACAGGGCCCAAAACACTAGAACAGGGCCCAAAACACCAGAACATTGCCCAAAACACGAGAACAGGGCCCAAAACACTAGAACATGGCCCAAAACACTAGAACAGGGCCCAGAACACTAGAACAAGGCCCAAAACACCAGAACATTGCCCAAAACACTAGAACAATCAAGATCTCAGCGATCACTGCCTCATTGCCTGTATCCGCCACGGGTCCGCGGCCAAACGACCACCCCTCATCACTGTCAAACGCTCCCTAAAACACTTCTGCGAGCAGGCCTTTCTAATCGACCTGGCCCGGGTACCCTGGAAGGATATTGACCTCATCCCGTCAGTTGAGGATGCCTGGTCATTCTTTAAAAGTTACTTCCTCACCATATTAGACAAGCATGCTCTGTTCAAAAAATGCAGAACCAAGAACAGATATAGCCCTTGGTTCACTCCAGACCTGACTGCCCTCGACCAGCACAAAAACATCCTGTGGCGAACTGCAATAGCATCGAAGAGCCCCCGCGATATGCAACTGTTCAGGGAAGTCAGGAACCAATACACACAGTCAGTCAGGAAAGCAAAGGCCAGTTTTTTCAAGCAGAAATTTGCATCCTGTAGCTCTAACTCCAAAAAGTTCTGGGATACTGTAAAGTCCATGGAAAACAAGAGCACCTCCTCCCAGCTGCCCACTTCACTGAGGCTAGGTAACACGGTCACCACTGATAAGTCCATGATAATCGAAAACTTCAACAAACATTTCTCAATGACTGGCCATGCCTTCCTCCTGGCGACTCGAACCTTGGCCAACAGCCCCTCCCCCCCCCCGCTGCTACTCGCCCAAGCCTCCCCAGCTTCTCCTTTACCCATATCCAGATAGCAGATGTTCTGAAAGAGCTGGAAAACCTGGACCCATACAAATCAGCTGGGCTTGACAATCTGGACCCCCTATTTCTGAAACTGTCCGCCGCCATTGTCGCACCCCCTATTACCAGCCTGTTCAACCTCTCCTTCGTATCATCTGAGATCCCCAAGGATTGGAAAGCTGCCGCGGTCATCCCCCTCTTCAAAGGGGGAGACACCCTGGACCCAAACTGTTACAGACCTATATCCATCCTGCCCTGCCTATCTAAGGTCTTCGAAAGCCAAGTCAACAAACAGATCACTGACCATCTCGAATCCCACCGTACCTTCTCCGCTGTGCAATCCGGTTTCCGAGCCGGTCACGGGTGCACCTCAGCCACGCTCAAGGTACTAAACAATGTCATAACCGCCATCGATAAAAAACATTACTGTGCAGCCGTCTTCATCGACCTGGCCAAGGCTTTCGACTCTGTCAATCACCATATTCTTATCGGCAGACTCAGTGGCCTCGGTTTTTCTAATGACTGCCTTGCCTGGTTCACCAACTACTTTGCAGACAGAGTTCAGTGTGTCAAATCGGAGGGCATGTTGTCCGGTCCTCTGGCAGTCTCTATGGGGGTACCACAGGGTTCAATTCTCGGGCCGACTCTTTTCTCTGTATACATCAATGATGTTGCTCTTGCTGCGGGCGATTCCCTGATCCACCTCTATGCAGACGACACCATTCTGTACACTTCCGGCCCTTCCTTGGACACTGTGCTATCTAACCTCCAAACGAGCTTCAATGCCATACAACACTCCTTCCGTGGCCTCCAACTGCTCTTAAACGCTAGTAAAACCAAATGCATGCTTTTCAACCGTTCGCTGCCTGCACCCGCACGCCCGACTAGCATCACCACCCTGGACGATTCCGACCTAGAATATGTGGACATCTATAAGTACATAGGTGTCTGGCTAGACTGCAAACTCTCCTTCCAGACTCATATCAAACATCTCCAATCCAAAATCAAATCTAGAGTCGGCTTTCTATTCCGCAACAAAGCCTCCTTCACTCACGCCGCCAAACTTACCCTAGTAAAACTGACTATCCTACCGATCCTCGACTTCGGCGATGTCATCTACAAAATAGCTTCCAATACTCTACTCAGCAAACTGGATGCAGTCTATCACAGTGCCATCCGTTTTGTTACT
Source organism: Salvelinus fontinalis (assembly GCF_029448725.1). NCBI lineage: Eukaryota > Metazoa > Chordata > Actinopteri > Salmoniformes > Salmonidae > Salvelinus > Salvelinus fontinalis. The sequence goes on from NC_074681.1 coordinate 2,811,350, forward strand.
AAAGCACCTTATACGACCCACCACTGCGACCTGTATGCCCTAGTCGGCTGGCCCTCGCTACATGTTCGTCGTCAGACCCACTGGCTCCAGGTCATCTACAAGGCTATGTTAGACAAAGTGCCGCATTATCTCAGTTCACTGGTCACGATGGCTACACCCACCCGTAGCACGCGCTCCAGCAGGTGTATCTCACTGATCATTCCTAAAGCCAAAACCTCATTTGGACGCCTTTCCTTCCAGTTCTCTGCTGCCTGCGACTGGAACGAATTGCAAAAATCTCTGAAGTTGGAGACTTTTATCTCCCTCAACAACTTTAAAAATCTGCTATCCGAACAGCTAACCGATCGCTGCAGCTGTACATAGTCCATCTGTAAACTACCCACACAATTTACCTACCTCACCCCCCATACTGCTTTTATTTATTTACTTTTCTGCTCTTTTGCACACCAGTATCTCTTCTTGCACATGATCATCTGATGATTTATCACTCCAGTGTTAATCTGCTAAATTGTAATTACTCGATTTATTGCCTACCTCATGCCTTTTGCACACATTGTATATAGATTCTCTTTTTTCTACCATGTTATTGACTTGTTTATTGTTTACTCCATGTGTAACTCTGTGTTGTTGTCTGTTCACACTGCTATGCTTTATCTTGGCCAGGTCGCAGTTGCAAATGAGAACTTGTTCTCAACTAGCCTACCTGGTTAAATAAAGGTGAAATAAAATAAAATAAAAAACAGGGCCCAGAACACTAGAACAAGGCCCAACACACTAGAACAAGGCCCAAAACACTAGAACAAGGCCCAAAACACTAGAACAGGGCCCAGAACACTAGAACAATGTCCAAAACACCAGAACATTGCCCAAAACACTAGAACATGGCCCAAAACACTAGAACATGGCCCGAAACACTAGAACAAGGCCCAAAACAGTAGAACATGGCCCAAAACACTCGAACATGGCCCAAAACACTAGAACAGAGCACAAAATAGTATAACAGGGCCCAAAACACTAGAACAGGGCCCAAAATAATAGAACAGGGCCCAAAATAGTAGAACATGGCCCAAAACACTAGAACATGGCCCAAAACACTAGAACAAGGCCCAAAACACTAGAACAAGGCCCAAAACACTAGAACAGGGCCCAAAACACTAGAACAGGGCTCAAAACACTAGAACAGCTCACCTGCTTTACACTATAATTTAACTATTAGATGTTCAGTGTTTCTTTTGAAAATAAAAATGTTTTAAAGGAATAGTTTCACCATATATAATGAGTTCAGTTCACGTAACAGGGTTGACCTTAAAATGAGGGACAGACATAAATGAATCACTAATCACATTAAATAAATAATCATCTTCAGAAATGACTTTTGTCAAAGCAACAAAATGATTAGGGCTTTACAATGATGGTCAAAATGTTGGGATTATAGCACCTTCAGAAAATATTCGTACCCCTTGACTTATTCCACTTTTTTTCTTCTTTTTTTTTTACATCTACAGTACAATGAAAAAGTATTTGCTCCCGTTCTGATTTTCTTTATTTTTGCATATTTTTTATACTGAATTTTTCCAGATCTTCAACCAAAACCTAATATTAGATAAAGGGAACCTGAGTTTACAAATAACACAAAAACTACATGACAGGGTCCCATTATGCCTGGTGAAAACCAAATACTGCATTCTACAGTAAGAACCTCATACCAACGGTCAAGCATGGTGGTGGTAGTGTGACAGTCTGGGGATGCTTTGCTGCCTCAGGACCTGGATGACTTGCCTTAATAGAAGGAACCATGAATTCTGCTCTGTATCAGAGAATTCTACAGGAGAATGTCAGACCATCCGTCTGTGAGCAGATGCTGAAGTGTAGCTGGGTCATGCAGCAAGACAATGATCCAAAAACACACAAACAAGTCTACATGAAAATGGATAAAAAATAAACATATTTGAAGTTTTGGAATGGCCTAGTCAAAGTCCAGACCTAATCCCAATTGAGATGTTGTGGCAGGACTTGAAACGAGTAGGTCGTGCTTGAAAACCCACACAGCAGTTGTGCATGGAAGAATGGGCCAAAATTCCCCCACAGCGATGTGAGAGACTGCTCAAGAACTACAGGAAGCATTTGGTTGGAGTCATTGCAGCTAAAGTTATTGAGTATAAGGGTGCAATTACTTTTTCACACAAGGGCATTGGGTGTTCCATAACTTTGTTAATGTAGTACATGAAATAAGTGTGTAATGGTTGTGTTACTTGTTCACTCAGGATCCCTTTATCTAATATTAGGTTTTAATTAAAGATCTGATTAACATTCAGTATTGCATTCATATAAACAAAATAATGATTTATAAAATGTTCCATGATGTCTATATTATAGGGCACTTAAATATAAGTTTATTTGTGTACAACTTCTACTTAAAATATCAAAGGGTGTTCATTTTTCACACACAGCTGGCTGGATGTAGCAGGTAGACAACATGAGGAATGTGTCAATCATCGGCCTGGAGATTTAACCTCTTCAGTATGATAAAAATTACAGACATGCTATCAATTTACCACACAGATAAGGAATGAGTTACAATGACTTTGACATTAAGGGTTGCCCTATTTCCCGGGGCAAGTGACCTGATAAGTCATGCTAGTTGAGCATGTTCTGTGGTTGCTCCATCGGGCAGGTGATTATTATTATTTATCTTTTACTAATAACAACCAAATGTAAAGAATTCCAGTAGTCTGGTCTTTCAGATTCCTCCCCTGTGTGTAGAGGTGAAAATAACTAATTTAAAGTGTAGGGTGTGAACTAGTATGTCAGACCTATGTATTTCATCATTCTAGTACATAGTTGTGAAATAGTTTTTTTGCATTGCCCAATAGTCACACTATTGTGTAAATCTTTAATTCAAGAAAAACCTGCTTTTTGGGCGTTGCTCATTCTGTGGCATTCTTACTCATCAACAATGTCACTGTCACTCAAAACATCATGTCCAATTTGGTTCATTTTCTGCAGACGTGTGCTCCGAGTAGGTTTTAAAGCTTTAATAACGTCTACAGAGTCAAGCCCATCAAACTCGATTCACTCTAGTGGCCTTTTAATTGTCTATGTGAATCCCCACCTCATCCGCATCCTCAACACATTTGATCTAGTAACACGGTTCATATAGTCATCCCTTTATTAATGAATTATACCTCATCCCTTTATTTATTAATTATACCTCATCCCTTTATTTATTAATTATACCTCATCCCTTTATTAATGAATTATACCTCATCCCTTTATTTATTAATTATACCTCATCCCTTTATTTATTAATTATACCTCATCCCTTTATTAATGAATTATACCTCATCCCTTTATTAATGAATTATACCTCATCCCTTTATTAATGAATTATACCTCATCCCTTTATTAATGAATTATACCTCATCCCTTTATTAATGAATTATACCTCCTCCCTTTATTAATGAATTATACCTCATCCCTTTATTAATGAATTATACCTCATCCCTTTATTAATGAATTATACCTCATCCCTTTATTTATTAATTATACCTCATCCCTTTATTTATTAATTATACCTCATCCCTTTATTTATTAATTATACCTCATCCTTTTATTAATGAATTATACCTCATCCCTTTATTAATGAATTATACCTCATCCCTTTATTAATGAATTATACCTCATCCCTTTATTAATGAATTATACCTCATCCCTTTATTTATTAATTATACCTCATCACTTTATTTATTAATTATACCTCATCCCTTTATTTATTAATTATACCTCATCCCTTTATTTATTAATTATACCTCATCCTTTTATTAATGAATTATACCTCATCCCTTTATTTATTAATTATACCTCATCCCTTTATTTATTAATTATACCTCATCCCTTTATTTATTAATTATACCTCATCCCTTTATGTATTAATTATACCTCATCCCTTTATTAATGAATTATACCTCATCCCTTTATTTATTAATTATACCTCATCCCTTTATTAATGAATTATACCTCATCCCTTTATTTATTAATTATACCTCATCCCTTTATTTATTAATTATACCTCATCCCTTTATTAATGAATTATACCTCATCCCTTTATTTATTAATTATACCTCATCCCTTTATTTATTAATTATACCTCATCCCTTTATTAATGAATTATACCTCATCCTTTTATTAATGAATTATACCTCATCCCTTTACTAATGAATTATTCCTCATCCCTTTATTAATGAATTATACCTCATCCCTTTATTAAAGAATTATACCTCATCCCTTTACTAATGAATTATACCTCATCCCTTTACTAATGAATTATACCTCATCCCTTTATTAATGAATTATACCTCATCCCTTTACTAATGAATTATACCTCATCCCTTTACTAATGAATTATACCTCATCCCTTTATTAAAGAATTATACCTCATCCCTTTACTAATGAATTATACCTCATCCCTTTACTAATGAATTATACATCATCCCTTTACTAATGAATTATACCTCATCCCTTTACTAATGAATTATACCTCATCCCTTTACTAATGAATTATACCTCATCCCTTTATTAATGAATTATACCTCATCCCTTTACTAATGAATTATACCTCATCCCTTTATTAAAGAATTATACCTCATCCCTTTATTAAAGAATTATACCTCATCCCTTTACTAATGAATTATACCTCATCCCTTTACTAATGAATTATACCTCATCCCTTTACTAATGAATTATACCTCATCCCTTTACTAATGAATTATACCTCATCCCTTTATTAAAGAATTATACCTCAACCCTTTACTAATGAATTATACCTCATCCCTTTACTAATGAATTATACCTCATCCCTTTACTAATGAATTATACATCATCCCTTTACTAATGAATTATACCTCATCCCTTTACTAATGAATTATACCTCATCCCTTTATTAATGAATTATACCTCATCCCTTTATTAATGAATTATACTTCATCCCTTTACTAATGAATTATACCTCATCCCTTTATTAATGAATTATACCTCATCCCTTTACTAATGAATTATACCTCATCCCTTTACTAATGAATTATACCTCATCCCTTTACTAAAGAATTATACCTCATCCCTTTATTAATGAATTATACCTCATCCCTTTACTAATGAATTATACTTCATCCCTTTACTAATGAATTATACCTCATCCCTTTATTAATGAATTATACCTCATCCCTTTATTAATGAATTATACCTCATCCCTTTATTAATGAATTATACCTCATCCCTTTTACAAGCTTCAGTGGAGAGGCACTGTAGAGGAAGCCTTTTTTCTCCTTTTAACATTTAGCATTTAATTCAAGTAAGTCAAGTATCACTCTGTCTGAACAAAGATGAGTTCCTCACACTCTTGTTAGCTACAAGCAAACAGTTCAGAGTGTCACTTAGCTCAGAGAGCCGTTTGTCTCCCGCTCAGAGAGCCTTTTGTCTCCCGTTCAGAGAGTCGTTTGTCTGCCGTTTGTCTCCCGCTCAGAGAGCCGTTTGTCTCCCGTTCAGAGAGTTGTTTGTCTCCCGTTCAGAGAGTCGTTTGTCTGCCGTTTGTCTCCCGCTCAGAGAGTTGTTTGTCTCCCGTTCAGAGAGTTGTCTCCCGCTCAGAGAGTTGTTTGTCTCCCGTTCAGAGAGTCGTTTGTCTGCCGTTCAGAGAGTTGTTTGTCTCCCGTTCAGAGAGCCGTTTGTCTCCCATCCCAAATGGTACCCTACTCCCTATTCCATTACTGTTGAAAAGAGCCCATACCGCTCTGGTCACAAGAAGTGCACTATGTAGGGAATAGGGTGGAAATTGCAACGGAGATGTCTGATTCACACTCTGAGAGAAGGTGGTCCGACAGCAGAACACTCTCAATGGTGGTTGGTCGGGAAGAAGTGGTTGTGTGAGAGTTAGGGCCACGGGTCAGGTGGTCACACACATGCTCACACACGCACACACACACACACACACACACATGCTCACACACACACTTCCTCTTCCTTTCCAGGACTACTGGAACTCTGTAGGATGACACATGTTCCACAGAACAGACTCCAGCACAACAAAGAAAGTTCACTTTGACCTTCTGGCAAGCAGTAAAGCTGTTCAGAGAGATTGTATAATACCCGAGCACATTTTCATACATTATAATGTTTGAATTAATTATATAATGTAAATGTTATCAATGGATTTTTTGGTAGAATGAGCTTAATTCCAGATGGCATCCCTATCAGTTTAGGGAACTGGTAACATCAAAGTTTTACTTTATGTTGCTCTTGCGCCTGTGTAGTAACATTGTAATACCAATATTATTACAAAGTATAATATTATTATTATTATTACAAAGTAATTAGCTATTGCAATGACAGTTAGCCCAAACATGTACAATCAATGCATAGGCTATGTGTCAGTTGGGCCTAACTGATTATTTATGAGATAATATTATGATTATGTAATCATGTCCTTCACGAGGCAATAACATGAGCGAGATACTCATTTAGATTCTACATTTTATTTTCTACAATAACATGGAGTGTGTGTGTCACAATAACAAGATATCTGAGATAAGAATGAGTGATAAGTATGGCTGTTGCAATAGGACGACTCATTAGACTAGTCTATTGCTCTTAAAAGCAGAATAGGCTTGGTGTTAGACTTCTGGTTACAAAACACAGGGAAACAAAACAACTTACCTTGTACAAGGTAAGGTAGGGTCAGGTAAGGTAGGGTAGAGTAAGGTAGAGTATGGTAAGGTAGGGTATGGTAAGGTAAGGTAGGGTATGGTAAGGTAGGGTAAGGTAAGGTAAGGTAAGGCAAGTTAAGGTAGGGTAAGATAAGGTAGGGTAGGGTAAGGTAGGGTAAGGTAAGGTAGGGTAGGGTAAGGTAAGGTAAGGTAGGGTAGGTAAGGTAAGGTAAGGTAAGGTAAGGTAAGGTAAGGTAAGGTAAGGCAAGTTAAGGTAGGGTAAGATAAGGTAGGGTATGGTAAGGTAGGGTAAGGTAAGGTAGGGTAAGGTAAGGTAGGGTGAGGTAAGGTAGGGTAGGTAAGGTAAGGTAAGGTAAGGTAAGGTAGGGTAAGGTAGGGTAAGGTAAGGTAGGGTCAGGTAAGGTAAGGTAAGGTAAGGTTAGGTAGGGTAAGGTAAGGCAAGTTAAGGTAGGGTAAGATAAGGTAGGGTAGGGTAAGGTAGGGTAAGGTAGGGTAAGGTAAGGTAGGGTGAGGTAAGGTAGGGTAGGTAAGGTAAGGTAGGGTAAGGTAGGGTAAGGTAAGGTAGGGTCAGGTAAGGTAAGGTAAGGTAAGGTAAGGTAGGATCAGGTAAGGTAGGGTAAACGTCATCAACCCCATCAACATTCCAACCACCGTTTGTTATTTACACCTGAATAGGATCGCTCATAGGAGAGTTAGATCATGTTAACATCACGTGTCTAAAAGCAGTTAACATCTGTGAAAACAACTGTGAAAACATCAGTGATAACATCAGTGATAACATCAGTGATAACAACTGTGAAAACATCTGTGAAAACATCTGTGAAAACAACTGTGAAAACATCTGTGAAAACATCTGCGAAAACAACTGTGAAAACATCAGTGATAACATCAGTGATAACAACTGTGAAAACATCTGTGAAAACATCTGTGAAAACAACTGTGAAAACATCTGTGAAAACATCTACGAAAACAACTGTGAAAACATCTGTGAAAACAACTGTGAAAACAACTGTGAAAACAAGTGTGAAAACATCTGCGAAAACAACTGTGAAAACAGGTGAAAACAACTGTGAAAACATCTGTGAAAACATCTGTGAAAACAACTGAAAACAACTGTGAAAACATCTGTGAAAACATCTGTGAAAACATCTGTGAAAACAACTGAAAACATCAGTGAAAACAACTGTGAAAACAACTGTGAAAACAGGTGAAAACAACTGTGAAAACATCTGTGATAACAACTGTGATAACAACTGTGAAAACATCTGTGAAAACAACTGTGAAAACATCTGTGAAAACATCTGCGAAAACAACTGTAAAAACATCTGTGAAAACAACTGTGAAAACAACTGTGAAAACATCTGTGAAAACATCTGTGAAAACAACTGTGAAAACAACTGTGAAAACAACTGTGAAAACAACTGTGAAAACATCAGTGATAACATCAGTGATAACATCAGTGATAACAACTGTGAAAACATCTGTGAAAACATCTGTGAAAACAACTGTGAAAACATCTGTGAAAACATCTGCGAAAACAACTGTGAAAACATCTGTGAAAACAACTGTGAAAACAACTGTGAAAACAAGTGTGAAAACATCTGCGAAAACAACTGTGAAAACAGGTGAAAACAACTGTGAAAACATCTGTGAAAACATCTGTGAAAACAACTGAAAACAACTGTGAAAACATCTGTGAAAACATCTGTGAAAACATCTGTGAAAACAACTGAAAACATCAGTGAAAACAACTGTGAAAACAACTGTGAAAACAGGTGAAAACAACTGTGAAAACATCTGTGATAACAACTGTGATAACAACTGTGAAAACATCTGTGAAAACAACTGTGAAAACATCTGTGAAAACATCTGCGAAAACAACTGTAAAAACATCTGTGAAAACAACTGTGAAAACATCTGTGAAAACATCTGTGAAAACAACTGTGAAAACAACTGTGAAAACAGTTTCCAAGCGCCTGGTATAGTTGCATTTAGACACGCATGCTGAGAGGGGACAATAGTGTTCTAGTAGGGTTAAACAGGTTTAAGATAAATTAGCTCACTGAGCACGGAAACTTTCAATAGTCCTACAATAAATTAGATGTAAACATGTTTAACATGTAATAAGATATCTCATGTAGCATCGTTACATATATGTTCTGAATGTTTATCTCTATCCCAAACCCTATTTTAAATATTTGTTTAATAATAATTCAAGGTTCAGTGTAAATTGTGAGTTGAATTTAGATTTAAATTATTGACAAAGTACAACTAAATTGTAAGAAATTAAATGGGCTAATCAAACATTTGGTCTTTTCTCAGATGTAACTTAATTCCTTTGGCCACATTATGTATGTGTAATGATGACATATTGTATGTTTTTGACAAGTACGCGCCACGCTCGCACTCCCCCCGCCTCCAGGTGGGTTGGTCTATCAATCGCCCGCGTGGAGGGAGGTTCCCCAATGCTTTATAGGCTCGGCTGAACAGCGGAGTGGGAGAGACAGAGAGAGACAGAGCGGAGTAACTTAGCTCACCGGAGGACAGCTTTATATACCGGAGCTAAATTTACCATCATCCTGAACGTATTTCCTCGCTGGCGCACAATTGGTCCAGCTACTCGGCTACCATATTTATAAGCTTGGACGACCTACTGCTTGGCTGGTATCTTTCAAGCGCAACTTTGGAACAGTTCGATAGAACGGTGGAAGGTGTGCTCAAAAGGGCACTCACTCACTGAATCAACTTTGACAAGAAACAAATAAGCATTTATTGTATCTTTTAAATGGCTTTATCCGGTGTGATTTTGCCACCCATCTCGACATTCGCAAACCAAACCAAAAGTTTAGAAGATGTAAGTACAGACCTCAAACTTGTATGATCATGTGTGTGTTTCGGGTGTCGCCTTCTGCTTGGAGATTCACCTCTGTGTGTATTGTGTCATAGATCTAATGTCTTTTTTTCCCTATTGGTTGTTGCAGAGGTGGAAAAGCGACATGGACAAACCGATGTCTTCCAACTGCTCCATGCTTGATATGGTACAGAACATGGACTGTCGGAGCATCGAAAGGAAAGACGACGAAGATCTGAGTAACTATTTAGATTTGGATTTCATTCTGGCAAACACCACTGGATCAGACAGCATGCCTACCGCTGCGCTGGGAGCAGGTGTAGCGTTGTATAACATGCCCTCAGTGGATTATCCAGGCAACCTCTTCACCACCGGGAGCCCTATGCCATCCTACCCGTCCAGCGAGCATAGCTCCCCGCCTCCCCCCTACAGCACCAGCCTGATGGCGGAGCTTCTCAGGTCCGATGGAGAGAACAACTACGGAGTCGATATTACGCGTAATACCTATAGCGTCCAAGGACGGTTTTATGTCAACTCTGCACTTATTCCCATCAGACAGGACATTATTGATAACATCAAAGTGGAGCCGTCCATGGACGGTTATGGACCAGTTATGAGCATGGGCCCCCAGAGCTGTACAAAAATCAAGCAAGAGGGAAACGTGTCGTGCATGATGTCCTTTGAGCAGCCGAGAGTAGCCGTCTCTCCGCGGACAGCCAGCAACATGACGCCACCGCTCAGCCCCAACGACCAGGGGAGCTCCGAGTGCCACCAGCAGGTACCGATGTGTCACTCCATGAGCTTCCCACAGAACTACCACTCCTCCGCGACGTACACACACCAACGCCCCGGTGCGCCTCCAGCCGCACAGATGCAGCTTGGACCATACCAAGGCGCTCACCAGTTCGGCATGTACGAGGAGGGACTGAGCATGCAGCCGAACACACAGAGGGTACTGCTGACGCCCCCGTCCTCTCCGCTGGAACTGCTGGAGACCAAGCCCAAGAGAGGTCGCCGCACCTGGCCGCGGAAGCGCACGGCTACGCACACCTGCACATTCGCTGGGTGCGGTAAGACTTACACCAAGAGTTCACATCTGAAGGCGCATCACAGAACGCACACTGGTAAGGAATATATATCGTATTGTTTTGTTGATGAATTACGCAACATTACGTCTAACATTGGGCATATATGCTATTACACAGCCGTATACATATAGTTGCTTGATTGTTGACGTTATCCCAACGGAAGCTTATGCTGACGTTCCTCTCCTCTTTGTCTCTGCAGGTGAAAAGCCATACCATTGCAGTTGGGACGGTTGCGGCTGGAAATTCGCTCGCTCCGACGAACTGACACGGCATTTCCGCAAACACACCGGTCACCGGCCCTTCCAGTGCCACCTGTGCGAGCGCGCATTCTCCCGGTCCGACCACCTTGCGCTTCACATGAAGCGACACATGTGAATGTGATGTACACGACTTGGAGTGATGATGGGTTGTTATTAAAGGGAGGACCTTCAGGCCTATTTTGTTTATCTGTTTTTTATATTTAAGATGTTTTACAACGTAAAATTTTTTTTTTTTTATATTTTTTAAATATGTATATTGATAAATGTTTAGTGTGATTTATTTTCTAGTAATGTAGCTGGTACTACCTTGGTTATTGTTATATTAAAGCTTTAGAAACGCTTGGTAGGGTGTTTGGTTGTATGTGGGGCTGGCCCTGTATTTCTTCTTCTCTGTCCTTGGAAAGAGTGCTGTGTTCAAAACAAGTGTCTTTCTTTTATTCTACCTGTAAAAGTGTCCACTGCAGAACTAGAAGGGCACCAAAATAACACACGTTTACATAGTCTGCTATTAGTGAAATATGTTTTGTTATTGAAAACTGCCTCAATGATTTGATGGCCCAAATACTGTAGCTTACCTTACCCTCAACTGTTGTCATGGAAATCTTTTGGATGAAATTGTGTGGTATGATTTTGGGTGCAAAAAGATGGGTCCAGACTCATTGTACACTACCAGGGCTAGATGTCTTGTGTGTCCTTCTTTTTGACTGAAGTCTGTATCCATTTTATACTGTAAATGGTGTATTTATTGTAAATATTAAAATACATTGAAATATATTATTGATCTGTATTTCATTCTTGATTGATATCACGATGTGTGCAATGATGCATTTAGTCCGATAGTCAGCATCTTCCTTGTTTTGAGAAAGTTGTTCAGACATTGTACTTGTTTAATAAACCACATCCAGCCCTGAATATGGGCTTTATATTTACACTGTAGATGGCCCTGAATATGGGCTTTATATTTACACTGTAGATGGATGTAGTAGGACAGACCTAAAATCCTACATACAATCTATCACACAGTTCATTAGACTATAAGCGTATACACACTGCTACTCTATACACCTCTTCTCAACCTCAAAGACTTGGTTAAATTGAAACAATGTTTGCCAGCTGTTACTCTGACAAGGCCAGTATTTTTTGTGGGTTCAGCCTATAAATACAAACATATTTTCATACTTAGAGGCTGACTGGGCTGGGGAGATGTCTGGAAGGGACAGGGGGACACAGCAGTCCCAAACAGCATTGTCTTTATTCTCTTATTTGGTGGACTACTTTTGTTATGTTATGGAATAGGGTTCCATTTGGAACACATATCTCCGATGGCTAAATTACACATGGACGTCAGAGGTCCTTACATTCACCCGAAATGATACACACTCCTTCAAAACATATTACCTGAGCTGCTAACTGATCACTCCTTCAAAACATATTACCTGAGCTGCTAACTGATCACTCCTTCAAAACATATTACCTGAGCTGCTAACTGATCACTCCTTCAAAACATATTACCTGAGCTACTAACTGATCACTCCTTCAAAACATATTACCTGAGCTGCTAACTGATCACTCCTTCAAAACATATTACCTGAGCTGCTAACTGATCACTCCTTCAAAACATAGTACCTGAGCTGCTAACTGATCACTCCTTCAAAACATATTACCTGAGCTGCTAACTGATCACTCCTTCAAAACATATTACCTGAGCTGCTAACTGATCACTCCTTCAAAACATATTACCTGAGCTGCTAACTGATCACTCCTTCAAAACATATTACCTGAGCTGCTAACTGATCACTCCTTCAAAACATATTACCTGAGGTGCTAACTGATCACTCCTTCAAAACATATTACCTGAGCTGCTAACTGATCACGCCTCCCATTAGAAGTGACACTACTCTGTCGCTGAAAGAGACAGGCTAGACAGGTAGGAGCAGGCAACTGCACTTGGTACCTCTCACTCAATATCTGCATCTAACTACACTGCATTGACTATTGGTCCATTTGAGAGGATTTGACCGTTTGCAGAGGAAAAAGGTTAATCACAGATTTCAGTTCAAGAGGAGAGAGAGAGGGAGAGAGAGATGATAGGAGAAAGGAGAGAGGAGAAAGAGGAGAGGAGAAAGGAGAGAGGAGAAAGAGGAGGGAGAGGAGAAATAGTAGAGGGAGAGGAGAAAGAGGAGGGAGAGGAGAAATAGGAGAGGGAGAGGAGAAAGAGGAGGGAAAGGAGAAATAGGAGAGAGGGAGAGGAGAAAAGAGGAGAGAGAGATGAGAGAGGAGAAAGAGGAGAGAGGAGAGGAGAAAAGAGGAGAAGAGAAAAGAGGGAAAAAAGTGAAAAGAGGTAGAGAGTGTTTCTCTTTGAAACAAGACACCAACCACTTCCTGGAATGTCACATGACGTTTTATTTATATTCAAAGATATACACAGGATTACAATTATTTCAACCTTGAAGGAATATTTATAATCATATATACCGTTACACATGATATTAGCCATTTTGGTTGTGGATAAGTAAGACAGACATCATTGTGGACATTACTTCTTAATGCATCTCAGTGTGACCAATACAATACTCCTTCAGGTCAACACTGGAGAATGAGCTGCAGCACAGAGTTCCTTGAATACACACACACACACACACACACACACACACACACACACACACACACACACACACACACACACACACACACACACACACACACACACACACACACACACACACACACACACACACACACACACACACACACACACACACACACACACACTGTGTATGTAGTCCAAATGGCACCCTATTCCCTATATAGTGCACTACTTTTAACCAGGGGCCCCCATAGGGAATAGGGGTGCAATTTGAGACAACCATAGGAGGTCATAAAAACACATTGTATGTGCCAAACAACTCATATCATCAGTGAATTACAAGGCATTAGGATAGCACATCCTTGCGCCAGGTAGTGGCCAGGATCAAACTGAGTTATTATTGAGTGTGGTGCTTATGAGTGTAACAAGAAATTGTCTTCTGAAAATGAATTAAATATAAAAGATACATAGTAATTCTAATGCCCTAGTTGAATAAATCAATAACAGCCGAAACACTTCAAAATCAACCCACTAAATGCATTATAGAGTTTAGCATTAAGAGATTACAACAAAAATACAGTCTAAACGTTGACAGTGAGAGGTGAAAGGTCAACCCCCCCCCCCCTCCCCTCATATCCTTTAAGGCAGGAGAGTTTTTGAATTTGTCATTCTTCTGTTGTGGTGGAAGGCAATAAAAGTAGAGAACCCCGAGACAAGAAAATAACAAAGAATATCTGTATTTCCATCATCTAAACATTTCCTTACCAAAAAGAGACTTTCACCAGAAATCAGGAACACAAGCACACTCACTGACGGAGAAGGAGTACGCTATAACTTTAGACTTTTAGCATGAATGTTTTGAAGCAGTTCTTTAAGGGTATATTATACAGTTATAACAGAGCGTTGCAGAGATACTTCATAAACCGTAAGTGCATGACTTTTCACCATATAAATAATAAAAATAAAATAAAATGTTAAAATCTTGGCTATTTCCTCACAACAAACGATGAAGAAAAAACAAAGTTACGCACCCAGAGTCTCCTCATAGAAGAACTACGGGGTCTACTAGAGTCAGAACGACCCCTGACCTTAGCCAAGTCAGAGGTAAGTCACTCTTGATTTAGGCTGTCAGTCAGTCAAGTCAGACTAAAGTCGGGCTAAAAAAAGGAGCTGAGCTGTAGCTGATTTTAGTTGTGATGCAGCTAACTGGAATGAACCATTGAGGCTGACGATGACTAAGAGGTTTTAAAGAGAGGCTTTGGTAGGTTAGTGTTGATAAAGTCCGGCTTCAGTGGAGCTGTATCGGTAGAGGGGCTGCCATCCCATCCTCAAGTCCTAGGCCCAATCCCAAATCAACCCCTAAACCCTACACCATATGCACTTGTAGAGATCGGAGAGGATTTGATCGGTATAAGCAGTATAGTGAAACTTCCACCTAGCCTATCAGAGAGCACGCTGCAGCTATTGCCAGATTACTTACACCTGTCAAATCCTCTCAGATTAGCACAGGGTTTAGGGGCCGATTCGGGCACAGGGTTTAGGGGCCGATTCGGGCATAGGGTTTAGGGGCCGATTCGGGCACAGGTGCCGATTTGGGCACAGGGTTTAGGGGCCGATTCGGGCACAGGGTTTAGGGGCCGATTTGAGCACAGGGTTTAGGGGCCGATTCGGGCACAGGGTTTAGGGGCCGATTCGGGCACAGGGTTTAGGGGCCGATTTGGGCACAGGGTTTAGGGGCCGATTTGGGCACAGGGTTTAGGGGCCGATTTGGGCACAGGGTTTAGGGGCCGATTTGGGCACAGGGTTTAGGGGCCGATTTGGGCACAGGGTTTAGGGGCCGATTTGGGCACAGGGTTTAGGAGATGATTGGGCCACAGTCTAGAGGGGATGTTGTCAGAACGTCACAGAGCCGAAGCGGGAGGCTGTTGTCAGGGTGAAGATGTAGTTGTCGTTAGGGTGTACTCTGGTTTACATTGGGGGTGTACAAGCGTTGTAGTCTAGTCTGAAGACACACTGTCCTCAGGCTCTAGTCAGACGGTAGTATTTGGGCTGTTGAGGAACTGTTGCTCGTGGTGAAGCTGTATGTTGTGCTGTACTGTATGATATCAGTCAGTTGCATTGTTTCATTCAGCTTGTAACAGGACTGTGGTCAGGAGGTGTGTGTTGTTGTGAGTGTCTAACAGGACTGTGGTTATTGTCGTGAGTCTAATAGGGTTTTTAGTTTTCATCCTTGCTGAGGGCGATGGCCAGGTCCGGGTCCTTCTGTTCTTGTGGGCGGAGTCTCCTCAGTCTCTCCTGTTCCTGTGGGCGGAGTCTTCCTCTTCGCCCACGCCAGCTGCTCTGACTCACTTCCTGACTACAGGAAGGTAGAGGGACAAGTTACACACTGGATACAAGGGGAGAGATACCCACAGACACCTGAAGCCCACGTGTCAAAGGGTCTCATACTCAACTTTCACATTTGGAGACAATAGTGAGCGATAAAAACATATGAGATCAAATTATGGTTTTTGAACTGAGAAGTTGAATTTGAGTAAATATGAACAAAAAAATTAAACAGTGAGTTCCAACTGTGGTAAAACCAGCTCATGGTGATTTATTTAATTAATGCTGATTGATAAAATATTGAACTCTTCAAATCAGTGAGGAAAGAACTAATAATAAATGATACATTTCAGAGGATTTCTGGTGCTACCAACTGTAACGTACCTCCATTTCCTATTCAGTGTGTAAAGCCACCTTTATAGAAGATGTCAATAGTGATCACCAATCAGAGTGCTCATCCATTCAGGATGTCAATAGTGATCACCAATCAGTGCTCATCCATTCAGGATGTCAATAGTGATCACCAATCAGAGTGCTCATCCCTTCAGGATGTCAATAGTGATCACCAATCAGAGTGCTCATCCATTCAGGATGTCAATAGTGATCACCAATCAGAGTGCTCATCCATTCAGGATGTCAATAGTGATCACCAATCAGTGCTCATCCATTCAGGATGTCAATAGTGATCACCAATCAGAGTGCTCATCCATTCAGGATGTCAATAGTGATCACCAATCAGAGTGCTCATCCATTCAGGATGTCAATAGTGATCACCAATCAGTGCTCATCCATTCAGGATGTCAATAGTGATCACCAATCAGAGTGCTCATCCCTTCAGGATGTCAATAGTGATCACCAATCAGAGTGCTCATCCATTCAGGATGTCAATAGTGATCACCAATCAGAGTGCTCATCCATTCAGGATGTCAATAGTGATCACCAATCAGTGCTCATCCATTCAGGATGTCAATAGTGATCACCAATCAGAGTGCTCATCCATTCAGGATGTCAATAGTGATCACCAATCAGAGTGCTCATCCATTCAGGATGTCAATAGTGATCACCAATCAGTGCTCATCCATTCAGGATGTCAATAGTGATCACCAATCAGAGTGCTCATCCCTTCAGGATGTCAATAGTGATCACCAATCAGAGTGCTCATCCATTCAGGATGTCAATAGTGATCACCAATCAGAGTGCTCATCCATTCAGGATGTCAATAGTGATCACCAATCAGAGTGCTCATCCCTTCAGGATGTCAATAGTGATCACCAATCAGAGTGCTCATCCATTCAGGATGTCAATAGTGATCACCAATCAGAGTGCTCATCCATTCAGGATGTCAATAGTGATCACCAATCAGAGTGCTCATCCATTCAGGATGTCAATAATGATCACCAATCAGTGCTCATCCATTCAGGATGTCAATAGTGATCACCAATCAGAGTGCTCATCCCTTCAGGATGCCAATAGTGATCACCAATCAGAGTGCTCATCCATTCAGGATGTCAATAGTGATCACCAATCAGAGTGCTCATCCATTCAGGATGTCAATAGTGATCACCAATCAGTGCTCATCCATTCAAGATGTCAATAGTGATCACCAATCAGAGTGCTCATCCATTCAGGATGTCAATAGTGATCACCAATCAGAGTGCTCATCCATTCAGGATGTCAATAGTGATCACCAATCAGAGTGCTCATCCATTTAGAGAGTGGAATTTAGAAAAGGTTCTTTGTATGCAAAGAATTCCATTTGATCATCACACCCTTCTCTTGTAACCTTACCGTGACACTTTCCAGTCCTGGGAGAAAAACACATTACAATACAACGCTAAACATACAAATGATTAAAAAAAAATAACAAGCACCTACGCAAATAACGCAGGGCAGATCTCACACACACACACACACACACACACACACACACACACACACACACACACACACACACACACACACACACACACACACACACACACACACACACACACACACACACACACACGTTGGCACCAGGACCTAGGTATCAACAAAAAAAGGTAGTAGAATGCAACAAGAAACGCAAAAGAAAATGCAAAACATCAGATGTACCAGACAGCATGGAGACTAAAAAACAGAGATTCTGACAAGACTACTTACTGTACGTCTTGACAGAGAGACACACGGTACGATGTGCAAGCAGAACACCGACTGAGGGAGCGAAAGCCACCACAGAACTATTACACAATAGATGATTGACATTTGTGTCGCGTTGAACTTTGTGAACAATCAACCGTGCTCTAGACCCGTTTTTTTATTTGACTTTTAAGTTTGTTTAGCCAGATGTCAGAGACGTCGCAGGAACAGCTAGCAACCAGCCTCCTATTGCTCGACGACGCAATAGGGGAGAGACTGGCAGGGTTGGGGTCAATTCCAGTTCAATTCCAGTCGATTCAGAAAGTAAAACAACTTTCAAATCCTAAACTTTCCGCATTGAAAAGTATTGATGAGAATTGGAATTTCAAGTGTCCTTCAGTGAATTATCTGGAATTTGAGCCTAAACCTGGAGACCGGCGACTAGAGGAGGAACAGGAACTGATCATTCAAACAAGACGAAGGCGGGTGTTCTGATGTCTGCTGAGCTTTCTCAAGAGGTTTCCTCGTCAACACCAGGGTACAGGTGATCCCATTGTTACATTCACATCATCTCTTGGATGGTGAAAGGTTGCATAGCAACAGCTACTCCATCTTCGAGGTGCTGAATGATTTGCAGAAGAAAACAACAACTTGAATTCTGCTCTAGATGTTCTGAGATGACCACTACAAGCAGGAAGCAGAAAGTAGCAACGGCAGACACTGGACAGTAGGAGAACCATTGAGCTCAAACTTACAGAACAAAACCCTCTAGAAGTAGCTTTGCTGGAGAGGAAGGAAGAGCAAAACTATATTTTCTGCTGCCAAGTGAATCTCCAAAGGTTTTTTGAATTTGCAAAGGGTCCCTTGGCTTTACCAAAGTACTAGCACCGTCACCACCCAACCCAAGTCATGAGATAACTCTTGACAGGTTTGAAGAAGTCAAAGCAATACAGGAATGTTGATGTAGAGTACAGATCCTACATACAGGAATGTTGATGTACAGAGTACAGATCCTACATACAGGAATGTTGATGTACAGATCCTACATACAGGAATGTTGATGTAGAGTACAGATCCTACATACAGGAATGTTGCTGTACAGAGTACAGATCCTACATACAGGAATGTTGATGTACAGAGTACAGATCCTACATACAGGAATGTTGCTGTACAGAGTACAGATCCTACATACAGGAATGTTGATGTACAGATCCTACATACAGGAATGTTGATGTACAGAATACAGATCCTACATACAGGAATGTTGATGTACAGATCCTACATACAGGAATGTTGATGTACAAAGTACAGATCCTACATACAGGAATGTTGATGTACAGAATACAGATCCTACATACAGGAATGTTGATGTACAGAGTACAGATCCTACATACAGGAATGTTGATGTACAGAATACAGATCCTACATACAGGAATGTTGCTGTACAGATCCTACATACAGGAATGTTGATGTACAGAATACAGATCCTACATACAGGAATGTTGATGTACAGAGTACAGATCCTACATACAGGAATTTTGATGTACAGAATACAGAACCTACATACAGGAATGTTGATGTACAGAGTACAGATCCTACATACAGGAATGTTGATGTACAGAGTACAGATCCTACATACAGGAATGTTGATGTACAGAATACAGATCCTACATACAGGAATGTTGATGTACAGAGTACAGATCCTACATACAGGAATGTTGATGTACAGAATACAGATCCTACATACAGGAATGTTGATGTACAGAGTACAGATCCTACATACAGGAATGTTGATGTACAGAGTACAGATCCTACATACAGGAATGTTGATGTACAGAGTACAGATCCTACATACAGGAATGTTGATGTACAGAATACAGATCCTACATACAGGAATGTTGATGTACAGAGTACAGATCCTACATACAGGAATGTTGATGTACAGAATACAGATCCTACATACAGGAATGTTGATGTACAGAGTACAGATCCTACATACAGGAATGTTGATGTACAGAGTACAGATCCTACATACAGGAATGTTGATGTACAGAGTACAGATCCTACATACAGGAATGTTGATGTACAGAGTACAGATCCTACATACAGGAATGTTGCTGTACAGAGTACAGATCCTACATACAGGAATGTTGATGTACAGAATACAGATCCTACATACAGGAATGTTGCTGTACAGAGTACAGATCCTACATACAGGAATGTTGATGTACAGATCCTACATACAGGAATGTTGATGTACAGAATACAGATCCTACATACAGGAATGTTGATGTACAGATCCTACATACAGGAATGTTGATGTACAGAGTACAGATCCTACATACAGGAATGTTGATGTACAGAGTACAGATCCTACATACAGGAATGTTGATGTACAGAGTACAGATCCTACATACAGGAATGTTGCTGTACAGAGTACAGATCCTACATACAGGAATGTTGATGTACAGAGTACAGATCCTACATACAGGAATGTTGCTGTACAGAGTACAGATCCTACATACAGGAATGTTGATGTACAGAGCATCTAAAGTGCCGTGAACAAATATTTGCCCCCTTTCTGATTTTCTTTATTTTTTTGCATATTTTTGATAATGTTATCCGATCTTCAAGCAAAATATTAATATTAGATAAAGGGAATCTGAGTTTACAAATAGCAAAAAAAAAAAAAAGATACTTATTTAATTTATTTAATTAACAAAGTTATACAACACCCAGTTCTGCATGGAAGAGTTGGCCAAAATTGGTGAGTGACTGATGAACAGGAAGTGTTTGGTTTGAATCGTTGCAGCTGAAGGTGGCACAACCAGTTATCGAGGAGTGAAAGGGGACAATTACTTTTTCACACGGGGGCACTGTGTGTTGCATAACTTTCTTTATGAAATAAGTGTGTAATGGTTGTGTTACTTGTACACTCAGGTTCCCTTTATCTAATATTAGGTTTTGATTAAAGATCTGATTAACATTCAGTATCAAAAAAATATATATATTTTTCACAGCACTGTGCTTCTTGAATATGTTTAAAGTTGCTGTACAGATCCTACATACAGGAATGTTGATGTACAGAGTACAGATCCTACATACAGGAATGTTGATGTACAGAGTACAGATCCTACATACAGTACTTGAATGACATAACATTGTCACATTAGTTCCAGGCTACCGTTAAACATTTTGTGCCAATAATGTATTCGTTACAAGCACTACACAAATAATATTTGGTGGAACTTAAATTGATTGATAATTGACTGGCATTACAAAATTAAATAGTGTCTCGTTATATACAGAAACCACGGCATCAAAAAAGTGTGTAGATTAAAATGTCTCAACTACATTGAGCCACATTAGGAGAAGTAACGTGTTGCAGTGCGTTATGAAAGTAGTAGGAGGAAGAGCTGCCTGAGTGAGCGCCTGGCACTGAGACACTGGGTGAGCGCCTGGCACAGACACTGGGTGAGCGTGTGTGACTGAGACACTGGGTGAGCGTGTGTGACTGAGACACTAGTTGTGTGTGTGTGTGTGTGTGTGTGTGTGTGACTGAGACACAGGTTGTGTGTGTGTGTGACTGAGACACTAGTTGTGTGTGTGTGTGTGTGTGTGTGTGTGTGTGTGTGTGTGTGTGTGTGTGTGTGTGTGTGTGTGTGTGTGTGTGTGTGTGTGTGTGTGTGTGTGTGTGTGTGTGTGTGTGTGTGTGTTTGTGTGTGACTGAGACACTGGTTGTGTGTGTGTGACTGAGACACTGGTTGTGTGTGTGTGACTGAGACACTAGTTGTGTGTGTGTGACTGAGACACTGGTTGTGTGTGTGTGTGACTGAGACACTAGTTGTGTGTGTGTGTGTGTGTGTGTGTGTGTGTGTGTGTGTGTGTGTGTGTGTGTGTGTGTGTGTGTGTGTGTGTGTGTGTGTGTGTGTGTGTGTGTGTGTGTGTGTGTGTGAGAAACTGAGACACTAGTTATGTGTGTGTGTGTGTGTGTGTGTGTGAGAGACTGAGACACTGGTACTAGGGCAGTAGGCATTGTGGGGGGAGTACGGGTTACATAAGGTGTTAACCACAAAGTAACGAGGAAACATACTGAGGATCTGCCTCCAGTATGTCTCAAATGGCACTCTATTCCCTATAAAGTGCACTACGTAGGGATTAGAGTGGTGCCATTTTGAACACCGACAGACTCCAAAAAAGCTGTAGAGAAAACACCATCACTTACTCTGTGCTCTGTGACTTGTATCAGCAGGGCTGTAGAGAAAACACCATCACTTACTCTCAGTACTGACAGTAGCAGCAATACACCCTATAGTTGTCTACAGTTGAATTACTATACACATCTAACACAACGACAGAGAGATCATCCATCCACTGTTTTCTCTCATTTAAAATGACCTTGAAAATGTACAAAATAACATCATAACGTCTGCAAAACGGAGGGATGTCCATTAAATGTGCAAATAAAAACAGCTTCATTTTCCAACCTAGTATTTGTGTGTTTGTATTGTTGTAATGATCAGACAGGGTCTCTCTGTTCCCTCAGTCCTGACATTCAACACTTAACACCTGATCACTAATGACATCAACTCAGACGGAGCCTTGACTCAACATCAGATAAATACTGAAGCTGAACATTGCTGTCAGTCATAATTGTGGCCTTAGAAAGAAACCTAGAAAACCATCAGACTACTACCATCATGCTACTGTGTTAAACGACGACACTGTTGTTTCTGGGCTTTTGTAGTCAGCTTTTCTATGCATCAAGCCCTATAAAGTGTGTTGATACCCATGTGAAATGAATGAGTACAATTTTAGATGGATAGAAGTCAATTTGGAACACGCTGAAGGTACAGCTGGGTGACCGAAGGAGTAGCTGTAAAGACTAGCTATACTCCACCCCCTCCTCTCAGAGATAAGAGGCTGAATAGTTGACTCACCACCACCGGTCTGTCGCCCTCACTCGCTTCAAGATGGCCACCGCTGTTCCTGTACCCAGGACACGCTAAGGTAACTGAACTGTCTATCTGCCCAGTAGCACACAAGTACTCACTTCTGTCATCATCAAGTGCTTTGAAAAGGCTCGTCAAGGACCACATCAGCTCCACCGTACCCGACACCCTAGACCCACAGCAATGTTGTATATGTTGCTCCAACAGGTCCACGGCCGATGCAATCGCCGTCGCACAACGCCCTATCCCACCTGGACAACAGGACTACCTACGTGAGAATGCTGTTCATCGACTACAGCTCAGCTTTTAACACCATAGTGCACTCCAAGCTCGTCACTAAGCTCAGGGTTCTGAACTCCTCTCTGTGCAACTGGGTCACGGACTTCCTGACGGGCCGACCCCAAGCAGTGAAGGTAGGCAACACCTCCGCCACGCTGATCCACAACACTGGGGCCCCACAGGGGTGCGTGCTCAGCCCCGTCCTGTACTTCCTGTTCATCCACGACGACGTGGTCACGCATGACTCCAACTCAATCATCAAGTTTGCTGACGACGCTACAGTGGTAGGCCTGATTACCAACAACGACGAGACGGCCTACAGGGAGGAGGTGAGAGCCCTGGTGGAGTGGTGGCAGGAAACTAACCTGTGCCTCAACGTCAACAAAACAAAGGAGCTGATGGTGGACTACAGGAGACACAAGAGGGAGCACGCCCCGATCCTCATCGAAGGGGCACCAGTGGATAGGCTCAAAAGCTTCAAGTTCCTCGGCATACACATAACTGAGGACCTGACATGAAACAGCACCTCTATAACCTCAGGCGGCTGAAGAAATTTGGCATGGCCCCTAAGACCCTCACAAAACTTCTACAGATGCACCGCCGAGAGCATTCTGTCGGGTACGCATCACCGCCTGGTATGCCGACTGCACTGCCCTCAACCACAAGGCACACCAGAGGGTGATGCGGTCAGACCAACACATCATCAGGAGCATGCTGCCTGTCCTCCAGGACATTTACAGCACTCTGTGTCACAGGAAGGCCAAGAAGATCATTAAGGACCTCAGTCACCCGAGCCAAGGAGTGTTTACTCAGCTACTTAATCGGTGTCATTTGGTTTTTTAATTGGAGTCGCTGTACTTTTTTTAAACATTTTAATTATTTGTGTACTTGTTTGACATTTTATTGAGTGAGAGGTGTGAGATAGCGAGAGACAGAGAGAGAGGTGAGATAGATAGAACGAGATGTGCGAGAGAGCGAGATGCTAGAGGAGAGAGAGAGGCGAGAGCGACAGAGAGAGAGGCGAGAGAGAGCGAGAGACAGAGGCGAGAGAGAGACAGAGAGACAGAGAGAGAGAGAGAGACGAGAGAGACAGAGGGAGAGGCGAGAGAGACAGAGAGGCGAGAGAGACAGAGAGGCGAGAGAGACAGAGAGGCGAGAGAGACAAAGAAGGGAGAGACAGAGAGGCGAGAGAGACAGAGAGAGAGAGAGACAGAGAGAGAGAGAGGGAGAGGCGAGAGGGAGAGGCGAGAGACACAGAGAGCGGCGAGAGAGAGGCGAGAGAGACAGAGAGAGGCGAGGCGAGAGAGACAGAGGTGAGAGAGAGGTGAGACGAGAAGTGAGATAATGTAGCGAGGGTGAATAGTTGACACCATCACCACATCTGAACTGTGGCTTCTGCTATGAGAGTCACACAGGAAGAGAAACACAGGGCACACACACCCACCGTGGGAGATGTGGGCAGAACACACACCCACCGTGGGAGATGTGGGCAGAACACACACACACACACACACACACACACACACACACACACACACACACACACACACACACACACACACACACACACACACACACACACACACACACACACACACACACACACACACACACACACACACACACACACACACACACACACACACACACACACACACACACACACACACACAGGGAGATGTGGGCAGTAGAGGTTGACATGGGTCTTACAGGAATATGGCAGGAATGGGAGTCAAGTTATGGACAGGATCAACAATCTACAGGACAGGACCAACGGTCTACAGGAACGGACCAACACTCTACAGGACAGGACCAACACTCTACAGGACAGGATCAACACTCTACAGGACAGGACCAACACTCTACAGGACAGGACCAACACTCTACAGGACAGGACCAACACTCTACAGGACAGGATCAACACTCTACAGGACAGGACCAACACTCTACAGGACAGGATCAACACTCTACAGGACAGGACCAACACTCTACAGGACAGGACCAACAGTCTACAGGACAGGATCAACAGTCTACAGGACAGGACCAACACTCTACAGGACAGGATCAACAGTCTACAGGACAGGATCAACAGTCTACAGGACAGAACCAACAGTCTACAGGACAGGACCAACAGTCTACAGGACAGGATCAACAGTCTACAGGACAGGACCAACAGTCTACAGGACAGAACCAACAGTCTACAGGACAGAACCAACAGTCTACAGGACAGGACCAACAGTCTACAGGACAGGACCAACAGTCTACAGGACCAACAGTCTACAGGACAGGACCAACAGTCTACAGGAATAGTTTGAGTTTAAGGTGAGTTTTTTGGGCGGAAATACGTCATTTGTGGAGCATTTCATAAAAACAACTGTGTCCTAATACAGTTGAAATAAATAATAAATGGTGACTTCCCTCACTCGCGCCTCGCTCCAGTTGTTGCCAGTCATTAGGCTACCTCAGTCAGATGCCAACCTACGTCAGTGTACAAGGAAGGAACCGAGTACACGGCTTGTAAAGAAATGCTGCGGTTTAACCAAATCGTTTACCAACCAGAGAGTGGGACAAGTGTCCTGAAGTGGCACAGCTTCTCCACACATAACAATCTTACCGCCCAATTGTTTGTTTATTTAACTAAACCTGTGATAACTTTTTTTTCACCTTCATTTAACCAGGTAGGCCAGTTGAGAACAAGTTCTCATTTACAACTGAGACCTGGCCAAGATAAAGCAAAGCAGTGCGACACAAACAACACAGAGTTACACATGGAATAAACAAACGTACAGTCAATAACACAATAGAAAAATCTATATTGTGTGTGCAAATGGAGTAAGGAGGTAAGGCAATAAATAGGAAATAGTAGTGAAGTAATTACAATTTAGCAGATTAACACTGGAGTGATAGATGTGCAGATGATGATGTGCAAGTAGAAATACTGGTGTGCAAAAGAGCAAAAAAGTAAATAAAAACAATATGGGGATGAGGTAGGTAGATTGGATGGGCTATTTACAGATGGGCTATGTACAGCTGCAGCGATCGGTTAGCTGCTCAGATAACTGATGTTTAAAGTTAGTGAGGGAAATATAAGTCTCCAGCTTCAGCGATTGTTGCAATTCGTTCCAGTCATTGGCAGCAGAGAACTGGAAGGAAAGGCGGCCAAAGGGGGTGTTGGCTTTGGGGATGACCAGTGAGATATACCTGCGGGAGCGCGTGCTACGGGTGGGTGTTACTATGGTGACCAGTGAGCTGAGATAAGGCGGAGCTTTACCTAGCAAAGACTTATAGATGACCTGGAGACAGTGGGGTGAAGAGGTGAAGATTTAAATTAAAATAGGTTGACAGACTATGCAGTCCCGCCACTCAGGGTTTTCTAAATATGTTGTAAATGTTAATGTGCTGTAAATGTTCATATGTGCTCAGCCGTAGGCTACAGTTTAATGTGCTCAGCCGTAGGCTACAGTTTAATGTGCTCAGTGCTCAGCCGTAGGCTACAGTTTAATGTGCTCAGCCGTAGGCTACAGTTTAATGTGCTCAGTGCTCAGCCGTAGGCTACAGTTTAATGTGCTCAGCCGTAGGCTACAGTTTAATGTGCTCAGTGCTCAGCCGTAGGCTACAGTGTAATGTGCTTGGCCGTAGGCTACAGTTTAATGTGCTCAGTGCTCAGCCGTAGGCTACAGTTCAATGTGCTCAGTGCTCAGCCGTAGGCTACAGTTCAATGTGCTCAGTGCTCAGCCGTAGGCTACAGTTTAATGTGCTCAGCCATAGGCTACAGTTTAATGTGCTCAGTGCTCAGCCGTAGGCTACAGTGTAATGTGCTTGGCCGTAGGCTACAGTTTAATGTGCTCAGTGCTCAGCCGTAGGCTACAGTTCAATGTGCTCAGTGCTCAGCCGTAGGCTACAGTTCAATGTGCTCAGTGCTCAGCCGTAGGCTACAGTTTAATGTGCTCAGCCATAGGCTACAGTTTAATGTGCTCAGTGCTCAGCCGTAGGCTACAGTGTAATGTGCTTGGCCGTAGGCTACAGTTTAATGTGCTCAGTGCTCAGCCGTAGGCTACAGTTCAATGTGCTCAGTGCTCAGCCGTAGGCTACAGTTCAATGTGCTCAGTGCTCAGCCGTAGGCTACAGTTTAATGTGCTCAGCCATAGGCTACAGTTTAATGTGCTCAGTGCTCAGCCGT
The DNA here is from genome assembly GCF_029448725.1 of Salvelinus fontinalis. Classification (NCBI taxonomy): domain Eukaryota; kingdom Metazoa; phylum Chordata; class Actinopteri; order Salmoniformes; family Salmonidae; genus Salvelinus; species Salvelinus fontinalis. The sequence continues at coordinate 2,838,706 of NC_074681.1, forward strand.
AGGCTACAGTGTAATGTGCTTGGCCGTAGGCTACAGTTTAATGTGCTCAGTGCTCAGCCGTAGGCTACAGTTTAATGTGCTCAGCCGTGGGCTACAGTTTAATGTGCTCAGTGCTCAGCCGTAGGCTACAGTTTAATGTGCTCAGTGCTCAGCCGTAGGCTACAGTTTAATGTGCTCAGCCGTAGGCTACAGTTTAATGTGCTCAGTGCTCAGCCGTAGGCTACAGTTTAATGTGCTCAGTGCTCAGCCGTAGGCTACAGTTTAATGTGCTCAGTGCTCAGCCGTAGGCTACAGTGTAATGTGCTTGGCCGTAGGCTACAGTTTAATGTGCTCAGTGCTCAGCCGTAGGCTACAGTTCAATGTGCTCAGTGCTCAGCCGTAGGCTACAGTTCAATGTGCTCAGTGCTCAGCCGTAGGCTACAGTTTAATGTGCTCAGCCATAGGCTACAGTTTAATGTGCTCAGTGCTCAGCCGTAGGCTACAGTGTAATGTGCTTGGCCGTAGGCTACAGTTTAATGTGCTCAGTGCTCAGCCGTAGGCTACAGTTTAATGTGCTCAGCCGTAGGCTACAGTTTAATGTTCTCAGTGCTCAGCCATAGGCTACAGTTTAATGTGCTCAGTGCTCAGCCGTAGGCTACAGTTTAATGTGCTCAGTGCTCAGCCGTAGGCTACAGTTTAATGTGCTCAGTGCTCAGCCGTAGGCTACAGTGTAATGTGCTCAGCCGTAGGCTACAGTTTAATGTGCTCAGTGCTCAGCCGTAGGCTACAGTTTAATGTGCTCAGTGCTCAGCCGTAGGCTACAGTTTATTGTGCTCAGTGCTCAGCCGTAGGCTACAGTTTAATGTGCTCAGTGCTCAGCCGTAGGCTACAGTGTAATGTGCTCAGCCGTAGGCTACAGTTTAATGTGCTCAGTGCTCAGCCGTAGGCTACAGCTTAATGTGCTCAGCCGTAGGCTACAGTTTAATGTGCTCAGTGCTCAGCCGTAGGCTACAGTTTATTGTGCTCAGTGCTCAGCCGTAGGCTACAGTTTAATGTGCTCAGTGCTCAGCCGTAGGCTACAGTTTATTGTGCTCAGTGCTCAGCCGTAGGCTACAGTTTAATGTGCTCAGTGCTCAGCCGTAGGCTACAGTGTAATGTGCTCAGCCGTAGGCTACAGTTTAATGTGCTCAGTGCTCAGCCGTAGGCTACAGTTTAATGTGCTCAGTGCTCAGCCGTAGGCTACAGTTTATTGTGCTCAGTGCTCAGCCGTAGGCTACAGTTTAATGTGCTCAGTGCTCAGCCGTAGGCTACAGTGTAATGTGCTCAGCCGTAGGCTACAGTTTAATGTGCTCAGTGCTCAGCCGTAGGCTACAGTTTAATGTGCTCAGCCGTAGGCTACAGTTTAATGTGCTCAGTGCTCAGCCATAGGCTACAGTTTAATGTGCTCAGTGCTCAGCCGTAGGCTACAGTTTAATGTGCTCAGTGCTCAGCCGTAGGCTACAGTGTAATGTGCTCAGCCGTAGGCTACAGTTTAATGTGCTCGGTGCTCAGCCGTAGGCTACAGTTTAATGTGCTCAGTGCTCAGCCGTAGGCTACAGTTTATTGTGCTCAGTGCTCAGCCGTAGGCTACAGTTTAATGTGCTCAGTGCTCAGCCGTAGGCTACAGTGTAATGTGCTCAGCCGTAGGCTACAGTTTAATGTGCTCAGTGCTCAGCCGTAGGCTACAGCTTAATGTGCTCAGCCGTAGGCTACAGTTTAATGTGCTCAGTGCTCAGCCGTAGGCTACAGTTTATTGTGCTCAGTGCTCAGCCGTAGGCTACAGTTTAATGTGCTCAGTGCTCAGCCGTAGGCTACAGTGTAATGTGCTCAGCCGTAGGCTACAGTTTAATGTGCTCAGCCGTAGGCTACAGTTCAATGTGCTCAGTGCTCAGCCGTAGGCTACAGTTCAATGTGCTCAGTGCTCAGCCGTAGGCTACAGTTTAATGTGCTCAGCCATAGGCTACAGTTTAATGTGCTCAGTGCTCAGCCGTAGGCTACAGTGTAATGTGCTTGGCCGTAGGCTACAGTTTAATGTGCTCAGTGCTCAGCCGTAGGCTACAGTTTAATGTGCTCAGCCGTAGGCTACAGTTTAATGTGCTCAGTGCTCAGCCATAGGCTACAGTTTAATGTGCTCAGTGCTCAGCCGTAGGCTACAGTTTAATGTGCTCAGTGCTCAGCCGTAGGCTACAGTTTAATGTGCTCAGTGCTCAGCCGTAGGCTACAGTGTAATGTGCTCAGCCGTAGGCTACAGTTTAATGTGCTCAGTGCTCAGCCGTAGGCTACAGTTTAATGTGCTCAGTGCTCAGCCGTAGGCTACAGTTTAATGTGCTCAGTGCTCAGCCGTAGGCTACAGTGTAATGTGCTCAGCCGTAGGCTACAGTTTAATGTGCTCAGTGCTCAGCCGTAGGCTACAGCTTAATGTGCTCAGCCGTAGGCTACAGTTTAATGTGCTCAGTGCTCAGCCGTAGGCTACAGTTTATTGTGCTCAGTGCTCAGCCGTAGGCTACAGTTTAATGTGCTCAGTGCTCAGCCGTAGGCTACAGTTTATTGTGCTCAGTGCTCAGCCGTAGGCTACAGTTTAATGTGCTCAGTGCTCAGCCGTAGGCTACAGTGTAATGTGCTCAGCCGTAGGCTACAGTTTAATGTGCTCAGCTGTAGGCTACAGTTTATTGTGCTCAGTGCTCAGCCGTAGGCTACAGTTCAATGTGCTCAGTGCTCAGCTGTAGGCTACAGTTTAATGTGCTCAGTGCTCAGCTGTAGGCTACAGTTTAATGTGCTCAGTGCTCAGCTGTAGGCTACAGTTCAATGTGCTCAGTGCTCAGCTGTAGGCTACGGTTTAATGTGCTCAGCTGTAGGCTACAGTTCAATGTGCTCAGTGCTCAGCTGTAGGCTACAGTTTAATGTGCTCAGCTGTAGGCTACAGTTTAATGTGCTCAGCGCTCAGCTGTAGGCTACAGTTTAATGTGCTCACCCATAGACTACAGTTTAATGTGCTCACCCAGACTACAGTTTAATGTGCTCACCCATAGACTACAGTTTAATGTGCTCAGTGCTCAGCTGTAGGCTACAGTTTAATGTGCTCACCCATAGACTACAGTTTAATGTGCTCACCCAGACTACAGTTTAATGTGCTCACCCATAGACTACAGTTTAATGTGCTCAGTGCTCAGCCATAGACTACAGTTTAATGTGCTCACCCATAGACTACAGTTTAATGTGCTCAGCCATAGACTACAGTTTAATGTGCTCAGTGCTCAGCTGTAAGCTACAGTTTGATGCCAGTGCTGTGTTGAGCAGACCATCCTGCTGTGGTCTCTGTCCTCATCCTCCAGCCTTAATGATCTACATCCAGGTCATATAGAATACACTCTCATCCAGAGAGACGGCCCACATTCAGTACATTTAACTAAAATAGGTAAGACAACCACATATCACAGTCGTATATTGCATTACTGAAATGATTTTCAATACGTCCTAAACAAACACAATAGCCTACATATTTGTGTGTGCAAAAATGAGGACGGGACGGAGTGATTTTTCTCAGGAAACCACACACTGAGGTAGATGCGGGCAGAACACACACTGAGGTAGACCTGGGCAGACCACACACTGAGGTAGACCTGGGCAGATCACACACTGAGGTAGCTGTGGGCAGACCACACACTGAGGTAGACCTGGGCAGACCACACACTGAGGTAGATGCGGGCAGAACACACACTAAGGTAGATGTGGGCAGAACACACACTGAGGTAGATGCGGGCAGAACACACACTGAAGTAGAGGTGGTCAGACCACACACTGAGGTAGATGTGGGTAGGCCACACACTGAGGTAGACCTGGGCAGACCACACACTGAGGTAGACCTGGGCAGACCACACACTGAGGTAGATGTGGGCAGACCACACACTGAGGTAGATGCGGGCAGAACACACACTGAGGTAGACCTGGGCAGACCACACACTGAGGTAGATGTGGGCAGACCACACACTGAGGTAGACCTGGGCAGACCACACACTGAGGTAGATGCGGGCAGACCACACACTGAGGTAGATGCGGGCAGAACACACACTGAGGTAGATGTGGGCAGACCACACACTGAGGTAGACCTGGGCAGACCACACACTGAGGTAGACCTGGGTAGATCACACACTGAGGTAGATGCGGGCAGAACACACACTGAGGTAGATGTGGGTAGACCACACACTGAGGTAGACCTGGGCAGACCACACACTGAGGTAGATGCGGGCAGAACACACACTGAAGTAGATGTGGGCAGAACACACACTGAGATAGACCTGGGCAGACCACACACTGAGGTAGACCTGGGCAGATCACACACTGAGGTAGACCTGGGCAGATCACACACTGAGGTAGCTGTGGGCAGAACACACACTGAGGTAGATGTGGGTAGACCACACACTGAGGTAGACCTGGGCAGACCACACACTGAGGTAGATGCGGGCAGAACACACACTGAGGTAGATGCGGGCAGAACACACACTGAAGTAGATGTGGGCAGAACACACACTGAGATAGACCTGGGCAGACCACACACTGAGGTAGACCTGGGCAGATCACACACTGAGGTAGCTGTGGGCAGACCACACACTGAGGTAGACCTGGGCAGAACACACACTGAGGTAGACCTGGGCAGAACACACACTGAGGTAGATGCGGGCAGAACACACACTGAGGTAGATGCGGGCAGAACACACACTGAGGTAGACCTGGGCAGAACACACACTGAGGTAGAGGTGGGCAGACCACAAACCTTCAGATTCTCACACCTTTCTGTTGACCTGCTGGCAGCCTAACTTTGACCTGCTGGCAGCCTAACGTCGACTTGCTGGTCATCCATTCTAGGCACTGGTTAATTCCTATCTTAATCTGGACACTGGGTTTGGATGGTAAACTATACAATCCGTATCAGTAATCAGTCTGTGCTCAAGCAAAAACAGACCTTATCTGTTCCAACAGCTTTCCTGTTTACCAGCTCCTTCGAAAGGAGAAGAAACTGAGGGCCCCGCACCCTCACAAGACGACCACACTGAGCAGGAGAGAAAAAGGGGAAGTACTAACATGACACACACACACACGGGCACTCACACAAGTTTAATAAGACAGTGTTAGACCACAAATGAATTGTTCTGAAAAACTGATGCTACAAACTGTTACTTACCTCAACCTCTAATCCTTCTAACTAACTAACTCATCCAAACTAACTAACTCCTAACTAACCAACTAACTCCTTCTAACTAACTCCTCCTAACTAAATATCTAACTAACTCCTCCTCCTTCTAACTAACTAACTCCTCTTAACTAAATATCTAACTCACTCCTCCTCCTTCTAACCAACTAACTCCTAACTAACTCCTCCTAACTAAATATCTAACTAACTCCTCCTCCTTCCAACTAACTCCCCCTAACTAACTAACTCCTCCTCCTTCTTCTAACTAACTAACTAACTCCTCCTAACTAAATATCTAACTAACTCATCCTCCTTCTTCTAACTAACTCCTCCTAACTAAATATCTAACTAACTCCTCCTTCTAACTAACTAACTCCTAACTAACTCCTAACTAACTAATTCTTCCAAACTAACTCCTCCTCCTTATAACTAACTCCTGGCACTGCGTAGGGAATAGGTGGCACTGTGTAGGGAATAGGTGGCACTGCGTAGGGAATAGGTGGCACTGCGTAGGGAATAGGTGGCACTGCGTAGGGAATAGGTGGCACTGCGTAGGGAATAGGTGGCACTGCGTAGGGAATAGGTGGCACTGTGTAGGGAATAGGTGGCACTGCGTAGGGAATAGGTGACACTGCGTAGAGAATAGGTGGCACTGCGTAGGGAATAGGTGGCACTGCGTAGAGAATAGGTGGCACTGCGTAGGGAATAGGTGGCACTGCGTAGGGAATAGGTGGCACTGCGTAGGGAATAGGTGGCACTGCGTAGGGAATAGGTGACACTGCGTAGAGAATAGGTGGCACTGCGTAGGGAATAGGTGGCACTGCGTAGAGAATAGGTGGCACTGTGTAGGGAATAGGTGGCACTGTGTAGGGAATAGGTGGCACTGCGTAGGGAATAGGTGGCACTGTGTAGGGAATAGGTGGCACTGTGTAGGGAATAGGTGGCACTGTGTAGGGAATAGGTGGCACTGTGTAGGGAATAGGTGGCACTGTGTAGGGAATAGGTGGCACTATGTAGGGAATAGGTGGCACTGCGTAGAGAATAGGTGGCACTGCGTAGGGAATAGGTGGCACTGTGTAGGGAATAGGTGGCACTATGTAGGGAATAGGTGGCACTGCGTAGAGAATAGGTGGCACTGCGTAGAGAATAGGTGGCACTGCGTAGGGAATAGGTGACACTGCGTAGGGAATAGGTGGCACTGCGTAGAGAATAGGTGGCACTGCGTAGGGAATAGGTGGCACTGCGTAGGGAATAGGTGGCACTGCGTAGGGAATAGGTGGCACTGTGTAGGGAATAGGTGGCACTATGTAGGGAATAGGTGGCACTGCGTCGAGAATAGGTGGCACTGCGTCGAGAATAGGTGGCACTGCGTCGAGAATAGGTGGCACTGCGTAGAGAATAGGTGGCACTGCGTCGAGAATAGGTGGCACTGCGTCGAGAATAGGTGGCACTGCGTAGGGAATAGGTGGCACTGCGTAGGGAATAGGTGGCACTGTGTAGGGAATAGGTGGCACTGCGTAGAGAATAGGTGGCACTGCGTAGAGAATAGGTGGCACTGCGTAGAGAATAGGTGGCACTGCGTAGGGAATAGGTGGCACTGCGTAGGGAATAGGTGGCACTGTGTAGGGAATAGGTGGCACTGTGTAGGGAATAGGTGGCACTATGTAGGGAATAGGTGGCACTGCGTAGGGAATAGGTGGCACTGTGTAGGGAATAGGTGGCACTGCGTAGAGAATAGGTGGCACTGCGTAGAGAATAGGTGGCACTGCGTAGGGAATAGGTGGCACTGCGTCGAGAATAGGTGGCACTGCGTCGAGAATAGGTGGCACTGCGTCGAGAATAGGTGGCACTGCGTAGGGAATAGGTGGCACTGCGTAGGGAATAGGTGGCACTGTGTAGGGAATAGGTGGCACTGCGTAGGGAATAGGTGGCACTGCGTAGAGAATAGGTGGCACTGCGTAGGGAATAGGTGGCACTGCGTAGAGAATAGGTGGCACTGTGTAGGGAATAGGTGGCACTGTGTAGGGAATAGGTGGCACTGCGTAGGGAATAGGTGGCACTGCGTAGAGAATAGGTGGCACTGCGTCGAGAATAGGTGGCACTGCGTCGAGAATAGGTGGCACTGCGTCGAGAATAGGGTGCCATTGAAGACACAGCCACAATAAACAAGAGACTGACTACAGAACTTGGATTCGTTTTTTAAAGAAAATGAATTTGATAAACTGATTTAATAATAGAAGCGTCTATTTTAGTCTTGTGGTATTACCCTAGAACGGTGTTTTAAACCTAGCTACTAGCCTACGTTTTTACAGGTCATTTTGTGTTCCTTTGATTTAACTAAGAGTATCACTTGTTTTGTTTTTTGCCAACTAAAGGAAGAACTGTGTTTTATAAGTACCATCACATTGACTTCCTTCTCATATTAGTGTGAGCACAGAAACACGTGCATGACTGCTCACACACACACACACACGCACACACACACACACACGCACGCACGCACGCACGCACGCACAAACACACACACCTACCATAAGGAGGCGCAGGCCTGTTAGGTGTGTTCTTAGGTGGTAGCACAGGGTTGATTGGTTTCTGCTCACAACGACCAGAATAAAGACAACAACAAAAAAACATCCAAAATTACGTTTTTACAACAGAGGTACTATATTACACACAAGCTTTTAGTTAAGAGCCTACATCTTGTTGTCTTGACAGTCATACAGGGGGTTTACTGCAAGGCATCGCTGGATTCAGGTGGAAAATAACATCAGTTATTTTATTTATATGGGAGTATAATGATATAAAGCAGGACTTATATATTATTTACATCCACAAAGCTTCCCGGTAACCTACCTTTTTAGACATTTCACTGAAGTCTGCAAATTCACTCTTTCCTCCAAAAGTGTTGCCACCGAAAGGGTCCACTGTTCTGAAGCCATCTACAACAGAACAACAACCATAAAAACACTTAATATGGAAACATCCAGGAAACAAACTAGCTACTGAAGCTGCCTGGGAAACCACACAGAGAGCATCCAGAGAAGAGGCTATGCAGTATTTACTAGGACTTTCCAAACCGAAATATTAGAGCTTGAAGACTGACGTACGCATCTGATTAACTAATTACAGAACTAAGCGGCGTTACTGTGAGCAGCACTGTGGTGGGTTACTGTGAGCAGCACTGAGCTGGGTTACTGTGAGCAACACTGTGGTGGGTTACTGTGAGAGGCACTGAGCTGGGTTACTGTGAGCAGCACTGAGCTGGGTTACTGTGAGCAGCACTGAGCTGGGTTACTGTGAGCAGCACTGAGCTGAGTTACTGTGAGCAGCACTGAGCTGAGTTACTGTGAGCAGCACTGAGCTGGGTTACTGTGAGCAGCACTGAGCTGGGTTACTGTGAGCAGCACTGAGCTGGGTTACTGTGAGCAACACTGTGGTGGGTTACTGTGAGCAGCACTGAGCTGGGTTACTGTGAGCAGCACTGAGCTGGGTTACTGTGAGCAACACTGTGGTGGGCTACTGTGAGCAGCACTGAGCTGGGTTACTGTGAGCAGCACTGAGCTGGGTTACTGTGAGCAGCACTGAGCTGGGTTACTGTGAGCAGCACTGAGCTGGGTTACTGTGAGCAGCACTGAGCTGGGTTACTGTGAGCAGCACTGAGCTGGGTTACTGTGAGCTGGGTTACTGTGAGCAACACTGTGGTGGGTTACTGTGAGCAACACTGAGCTGGGTTACTGTGAGCTGGGTTACTGTGAGCAACACTGAGCTGGGTTACTGTGAGCTGGGTTACTGTGAGCCACACTGAGCTGGGTTACTGTGAGCTGGGTTACTGTGAGCAACACTGAGCTGGGTTACTGTGAGCTGGGTTACTGTGAGCAGCACTTTGGTGGTTTTCAAACACTGCGGTATGCCTTGTTGACTTAACAAATACATTTCCAACTGTAGGTTTCAGAAAAATAAATAAACCATTTTAACAACATATTTGTTTGTTGGGTCGTTCCACCTCAAAAAGCACAAGAAAAAGGACTGACCCCCACCATCTCAGATTGTTCTGGAATCGTTTCTGTAGTTAGTAAAACACCAATCTCAACGTCAACAGTGAAGAGGCGACTCCGGGATGCTGGCCTTCAAAGAAAAAGCCATATCTCAGACTAGCAAATAAAAATAAAAGATTAAGACGGGCAAAAGAAGACAGACACTGGACAAAGAAAATCTGCCTAGAAGGCCAGCATCCCGGAGTCGCCTCTTCACTGTTGACATTGAGACTGGTGTTTTGAGGGTACTATTTAATGAAAGTGCTAGTTGAGAACGTGTGGGGTGTCTGTTTCTCAAACTAAACCCTCTAATGTACTTGTCCTCTTGCTCAGTTGTGCACCGGGGCCTCCCACTCCTCTTTCTATTCTGGTTAGAGCCAGTTTGCGCTGTTCTGTGAGGGGAGTAGTACACAGCGTTGTACGTGATCTTCAGTTTCTTGGCAATTTCTCACATGTAATAGCCTTCATTTCTCAGAACAAGAATAGACTGACGAGTTTCAGAAGAAAGTACTTTGTTTCTGGCCATTTTGAGCCATTTTGAACCCACAAATGCTGATGCTCCAGATACTCAACTAGTCTAAAGGACAGTTTTATTGCTTCTTTAATCAGCACTACAGTTATCAGCTGTGCTAACATAATTACAAAAGGGTTTTCTAACGATCAATTAGCCTTTTAAAATGATAAACTTGGATTAGCTAACACGACGTGCCATTGGAACACAGGAGTGATGGTTGCTGATAATGGACCTCTATACGGCTAAGTAGATATTCCATAAAAAAATCTGCTGTTTCCAGCTACAATAGTCATTTACAACATTAACACTGTTTTCCTGATCAATGTGATGTTATTTCAAACTGACAAAAAAAAAAGCAAAAACAAGGACATTTCTAAGTGGCCCCAAACTTTTGAACAGTAGTGTGTACACACAAAAAAATATATATGGGGGATTGGAAGTGATGCAGACAATTACATTGATGGAAGCTACAATCTATCTGCAATATTAAAGCTGATCTACCCCCTAAAAGATGTTTAAATAATAAACTGCAAGCGAGCTGTCATGTGCCTTTTACTGAGGAGTGGTCATCTCCCTGACCAAGACCGAGGCCCTTCTCCCCCGATTGCGCAGTTTGGCTGGGCGGCCAGCTTTAGGGAAGAGTCTTGGTGATTCCAAACATCTTCCATTTAAGATTGATGAAGGCCACTGTGTTCTTGGGGACCTTCCATGCTGCAGAAATTTGTTGGAACCCTTCCCCATATCTGTGCCTCGACAGAATCCTGTCTCGGAGCTCTACGGAAAATTCCTTCGAATTCACCTGTTTTTGCTCTGACATGCACTGTCAACTGTGGGACCTTTTATAGACAAGTGTGTGCCTTTCCAAATCATGTCTAATCAATTGAATTTACCACAGATGGACTCCAATCAAGTTCTAGAAACATCTCAAGGATGATGGAAACAGGATGCACCTGAGCTCAATTTCGAGTCTCATAGCAAAGAGTCTGAACACTTATGTAAATAAGGTATTTCTGGTTTTGAATTTTTTATAAATTTGCACAAATTTCTAAAAATCTGTTTTCGCTTTGTCATTATGGGGCATTGTGTGTAGATTGATGAGGAAAATGTTTATTTCATCAATTTTAGAATAAGGCTGTAAAAAAAGTCAATGGGTCTGAATACCTTCCGAATGCACTGTAATTTGATATTTGAGAAATTAGGTTAATTTAACTGCACCCAAATTGGCCATTTTAAAATTTACAGGATTCAGACAATATTCAAACAATATAGTACCCAACATCCGAGTTGGACCAAACTTCATCCTACCAATGAGTAAGACATGAGGTATCCCATTTTTTGGGGTCAAAAGCCACCCACGGACCATCCACATCCTATGCCAATCGCAAACCAACAACCAGTATACACTATCAGTTCTCTATGAAGTAGTATAAAGCTGTGACTTGGAGCATTGCTTCTCTATACTATGTAATGTATTCCATGTGAACCTGGTGACAACTCAAATAAAATAATTAATTGAATGACAGTCTTGTGTTTTTCAATAAAATTCTCAGAAAAACCTCTATATGTATTGTGATTAGTGACATTTACAATTAAACCCAACACGACCCAATACCATAACAATTGAAAAACCCTAAACAGTGTGTGTTTGAGACTTTGACCATTGAAGACCACAACAGTAGCTAATCCAGACCTTTCTGGAAGGGAATAAACCACACACAAAGGCAGTCGTTTCATGGACACTGATTAAGCGTAAAAGAAGGTCAAACTGAATTGCTTCATGAAGGAGTGGCTTGAATTGTGAGGATGACCACACAATTTATTTTCATCATAAGCCAAATCTATTGGTTTTCTACCCAAAATTGCTTAGAAAATGTTGTGATCTATTTAATAAACACAAGAGACCAGCAAAATGGATAAAAGAGTGTACCGGTATATCAGGAACAGGGGCATCTAGCGGCCAAAACCTGGTACTTTCACACTACTTTATAGTAAATAATGCAAGCAACATAAAATACTAATTTCTCTGAACAGGGAAAAAAAAAACACATCACCAGATTCGAATGGAATACATTACATATTATGAAGAAGCAATATTACAAGCAGCAGCTTCATGCTACTTGTCAAACATAGAGAACTAATACTGTATACTGGTTGTTGGGGTGGGATTGGCATGGGGTATGGGGGGTTCCGTGGGTGGTCTCTTGGAGATTCCTAATGTCTGATTCATTGGTAGGAAGAAGTTAGGTCCAAATCAGATTTTGGGTACTATATTTATGGAATATTATCTGAATCCTATACATTTGAATAGTCAATTTGGGTGCAATCAAATTAGCTTAATGTCAGAAATAAAACGACATTACAACTGAAATAATGTTTTAGAAATGCCAATCTACCTGGTTCTAACTACAGAAACAATTTCTGAATATTCTGAGATGGTGGGTGTCATGGCTTGCTGAAATGGCATGAAACGACTCTGTTGTGACTTGAGAATGTGTGTGACTCACGATAAAGGGGCAGTATGATGTGTGTTACACAGTGTTTTCCTTCTCGTGGCATAGCTCTAAGTTTCCCCCACAGTGTGTCCCTTATTCCTGTGGAGGGGTCTCGTTTCACTGGTGCGTAGGATTGTTGGCCCAGACTTAAACTAACTTCCTCCTCTCTCAGTGACTGAGGCATAAAGGCCCGCAGTTCAATAGCAGAGGATGAAGGGAATGAACAGGGGATGGAGAGGAGGGGAGGAGGAGAGGGGGGCGGAGGAGAGGGGGGAGGAGGAGAGGGGGGCGGAGGAGAGGGGGGAAGAGGAGAGGAGGGGAGGAGGAGAGGGGGCGGAGGAGAGGAGGGGAGGAGGAGAGGAGGAGAGGGGGGCGGAGGAGAGGAGGGGAGGAGGAGAGGGGGCGGAGGAGAGGAGGGGAGGAGGAGAGGGGGCGGAGGAGAGGAGGGGAGGAGGAGAGGGGGCGGAGGAGAGGAGGGGAGGAGGAGAGGAGGAGAGCTGAACTGGTTAAAGCAGGGGTGAGAGTGTTCTGGTTGTTCGTTTTCAAGTCACACAGACACACTCACACACGCAAACACACACGCAGACACACGCACACACACTCAGACACGCACACGCAGACACACACGTGCAGACACACACACGCGCAGACACACACGCGCAGACACAAACACAGACACACACACGCAGACACAGACACACACGCAGACAAAAACACACGCAGACACACAGAGTTTCTGTTATGTTTGGCCTCCACTGCAACTCCTGTTTTTCCAAGGTTATTTTTAGTTGGCCAGCAGTTAAATGCGTAGGTAGCCTACTAAATATAGACCTCCGCCACAGGAAAATATGAAGTTACAGTGAGTTTTAAGTTGTATTCCACAAACCAATGCCCAGAAATAAACTCTAAATGTGCAGGAACACGTCACCTGGGCAGCAGTGAATGAGGGCTTTTATTCAGAAGTCTAGCACAACTTTCCTTTTCTCTTAACGATATAAAGATAGATGTATCTCAGCGATATACAGATAGATGTATCTCAGCGATATACAGATAGATGTATCTCAGCGATATACAGATAGATGTATCTTAGTGATATACAGATAGATGTATCTTAGTGATATACAGATAGATGTATCTTAGTGATATACAGATAGATGTATCTTAGTGATATACAGATAGATGTATCTTAGCGATATACAGATAGATGTATCTCAGCGATATACAGATAGATGTATCTCAGCGATATACAGATAGATGTATCTCAGCGATATACAGATAGATGTATCTCAGCGATATACAGATAGATGTATCTCAGCAATATACAGATAGATGTATCTCAGCGATATACAGATAGATGTATCTTAGTGACATACAGATAGATGTATCTTAGTGATATACAGATAGATGTATCTTAGTGATATACAGATAGATGTATCTTAGTGATATACAGATAGATGTATCTTAGTGATATACAGATAGATGTATCTTAGTGACATACAGATAGATGTATCTTAGTGACATACAGATAGATGTATCTTAGCGATATACAGATAGATGTATCTTAGTGATATAAAGATAGATGTATCTCAGCGATATACAGATAGATGTATCTTAGCGACATACAGATAGATGTATCTTAGTGATATACAGATAGATGTATCTTAGTGATATACAGATAGATGTATCTTAGTGATATACAGATAGATGTATCTTAGTGACATACAGATAGATGTATCTTAGTGACATACAGATAGATGTATCTTAGCGATATACAGATAGATGTATCTTAGTGATATAAAGATAGATGTATCTCAGCGATATACAGATAGATGTATCTTAGTGACATACAGATAGATGTATCTTAGTGACATACAGATAGATGTATCTTAGTGATATACAGATAGATGTATCTTAGCGATATACAGATAGATGTATCTCAGCGATATACAGATAGATGTATCTTAGCGATATACAGATAGATGTATCTTAGCGATATACAGATAGATGTATCTTAGCGATATACAGATAGATGTATCTTAGTGATATACAGATAGGAGTTTGATTTTCCTTTTCTGCTTCTAAATCTTGTGAAATTCAGAGTACTTAATGACCTGGTTGTAAATGTTCTCTGACATAGCAGAAAACAGCGTTAGAAAAACAGATATTTTGATAGCCGCTGCTTTTTGAAAGATACAGAACATTATCCTCATAACTGATAGGATGCTGAAAAGTCAGAAAAGTTTTATCTCGTCTTATTTTTTTTATTTTTTTTACTCTAAATGTCACTTGCAGCTAAAGTATCTGGAGTGCAACTACACTGACTAAAAACAGTCATTCAAATGTAGATACAAAAATAGCAAGTGTGCGTGTGTGTGTGTGTGTGTGTGTGTGTGTGTGTGTGTGTGTGTGTGTGTGTGTGTGTGTGTGTGTGTGTGTGTGTGTGTGTGTGTGTGTGTGTGTGTGTGTGTGTGTAAAAGAGGTTGTGTATTGCAGAAGTGAGGTACCTGTAGGCTTGGGGCTGGGCCGGGGGCTGTGGGAGGTTAAGAGATTCCTGCTACCAGACAGACAGCCACCAGGCTGAGACAGAGACAGGAAGAGAAACACCACTAAGATCAACTCCATCAAGATACATTCATTCAACTGAAAACAGGAGGTCATTTCAATACTAATACATTCAATAAATATGAACAAAATTACATCCAATGTAATTTAAGCAATAAGGCCAATATACCACGGCTAAGGGCTGTTCTTAAGCACGACACAACGCAGAGTGCCTGGATACAGGCCTTAGCATATTGTCCATATACCACAAACCCTCGAGGTTCCTTATTGCTATTATAAACTGGTTACCAATGTAATTAGAGCAGTAAAAATAAATGTTTTGTCATACCCGTGGTATACGGTCTGATATACCACATTTGTCAGCCAATCAGCATTCAGGCTCGAACCACCCAGCTTATAATTCAATATAAATGTATTCAAATATGACATACTGTAAATAAATTACCATAGAAAATAATACGCTAAATAATTCTGTCAGTAATTCAACATGTATTACCTTGATGGGGGGAGTAGGTTTTCTACTGAAGGGATCTGCTGAGGCAAACAGATCGGTTGTTTTTTTGAAGAAGTCTGAGGAAGCACCCTTGAATGGATCACTCTCTTTGAAGGGATCATCTGCTTCAAATGGATCTGAGAGGATTGAAACAAAATGTGACAAAGATTCTTGTGGATGGAAACATTTGTCATTAAAAAGGTGGTAATATGGAGCATATACCACGTGGAGGCCTTTCTGTTCTGTTCAGGTGTACTTCATTAGCCAAGCACATGTGCTTATAAACCACACACTTTTCTCTAAAGGAATAGAACCTCATAGCCTCTGGAACATACAGTCCAAGCCATGGAATTACAATCATTCCAGAATTCTTCCAACAATATGGTTCCGATAAAACAACTATTTTGCATAAACATTCATTTGGTATAATACACTTATAAAGTTACCGTTGAAGGGATCTGCTTTGAAGGGGTCCTCTGTCTGGAAGGGGTCTGCGGCAGGAAGAGGTTCTGGTGTTGATTTGTTGCTGCTGAACATGGCTATCCTCGATTTGAAAGAGTCCTCCTGATTTTGGGGGGATTTTTTTGGGGGGGGGTGGGGACAAAATATTCAGATTGTTCAACCTCAAAAGATCTTCTCCACTTCCATTCAAATCAACTGGCTTGCCCAATGTTGGGACAACAACGCTTTACCAAGCGGAACTGAGTGTGGACGCTTCTTATTGTAATCTCTAACATAATGAACATTGAATAAAAAGGTATCAAGTCTGTCAGGTGTGAGCAACAGGAAGTGAGGTCACACTAAACACAGTTAGAGCTCCAAATGAATAGCTGGGTATATAAATATACACTGAGTGTAGAAATCATTAAGAACACCTTCCCAATATTGAGTTGCACCTCCCCTACGTTTTTCCCCTCAGTAGAGCTTTCAATTCATCGGGGTATGGTGTTGAAAGCGTTCCACATGGATGCTGGCCCATGTTGACAGCAATGCTTCCCACAATTGAGTCAAGTTGGTTGGATGTCCTTCGGGTGGTGGACCATTCTTGTTACACATAGGAAACTGTTGAGCGTGAGAAACCCAGCAACGTTGCAGTTCATGACACAAACCGGTACGCCTGGCACCTACTACCATACCCCGTTCAAAGGCATTTCAATCTTTTGTCTTGCCCATTGACCCGCTGAATGGCACACATACACAATCCATGTTTCAATTGTCTGAAAGCTTAAAAATCCTTCTTTAACCTGTCTCCTCCCCTGATTGAAGTGGATTTAACAAGTGACATCAAAAAGGGATTGTAGTCTATGTCATGGAAAAAGCAAGTTAGATTATTAATGTTTTGTACTCTGTGTATATTCAAGTATAGGCAAGCTCTTTCCAGTCTTCGGTCGTCTTCATTAAGCCACTACTTAGCTAAATGTTTTGCAACGGAAAACAAAAATGAGCATTTCTTATTCAGGTAGTCACTCCCCGTTTCAAAACAGTTTTATTCCATTTGATGCCTAATGAACACGACCCTGGTATCATGACAACACTACTCACCCTGGCTCCAAATTCTCCGTTCTCCCTCTCTGAGAATCCTACTTCGCTCATGTCTGCCAGGTTGGTCATGCTGCCAGCATGAGTCTGGCTGTGGGTTCCGTTCAGAGCGTTGTTGTATTGCTCTATAGTCTTAGTCACCTCCTGTTGACTGTCCTGGATCTGAGAAAGCTTACTACGAGCCTAAAGGGATAAAGGGATGTCAGTGGGTCTCCAGTAACACCGGTTGTTCTAGTAAAAGAGAGTAAGTATGTAGGGTTGTTACGGTGACCGTATTACCGCCACACCGCCAGTCACGAGTCATGACTGCAGTTAAACTCCACGTGACCATTTAGTCACGGTAACAAGGCTTCTTCCAAGCTCTGATGCTACTGATGGTCATTAGAAACCTACCAAACTTGCCAACTGACTGGTACTCAGCACTCTATTGTGCCTCTAATCACTGACATCAATGCAAATGTGTTGGAACATCTAAATCAAACACTTCATGAGAGCCCATTGTGACGGCCCTGTCACACCATGAGCTCATGTTGCACAACATTTCTATTGGCTATGCAATTGTGGGAGAAAACAGAGTGATGGCCTCTAATAAAAAGAGGAGGGTCCCATCCTCTTTCTAAAGGCAAGGCCTACTATATTTATTTATCATCTGTCCTAATATTAATAACATTGCTTCACTTTACAACAGAAGTATAGCCTACCTAGCTGGTATGAAAATAAACCACTGGAAAGGCGTCTTCCATTCGCTATTTAAGTGCGTAGATGACATGTATTATCCCCCTGCCACTGTTACGAGACAGGCGCATGTTAATGGTCCATTCTAAATCAAAATTAATTTCACACATATATTATTTAAACAAGATTAAATTACAAATAGTTTGATAGGCTAATGCTGTCACCTATCACTTGTGAATGGCGTATTATCACTTGTGAATGGCGTATTATCACTTGTGAATGGAGTATTATCACTTGTGAATGGAGTATTATCACTTGTGAATGATGTATTATCACTTGTGAATGGCGTATTATCACTTGTGAATGGCGTATTATCACTTGTGAATGGAGTATTATCACTTGTGAATGATGTATTATCACTTGTGAATGGAGTATTATCACTTGTGACTGATGTATTATCACTTGTGAATGGTGTATTATCACTTGTGAATGGAGTATTATCACTAGTGAATGGAGTATTATCACTTGTGAATGGAGTATTATCACTTGTGAATGGAGTATTATCACTTGTGAATGGAGTATTATCACTTGTGAATGATGTATTATCACTTGTGAATGGAGTATTATCACTTGTGAATGGTGTATTATCACTTGTGAATGGAGTATTATCACTTGTGAATGGAGTATTATCACTTGTGAATGGTGTATTATTACTTGTGAATGGTGTATTATCACTTGTGAATGGTGTATTATCACTTGTGAATGGTGTATTATTACTTGTGAATGGAGTATTATCACTTGTGAATGGTGTATTATCACTTGTGAATGGTGTATTATTACTTGTGAATGGTGTATTATCACTTGTGAATGGAGTATTATCACTTGTGAATGGTGTATTATCACTTGTGAATGGAGTATTATCACTTGTGAATGGTGTATTATCACTTGTGAATGGTGTATTATTACTTGTGAATGGTGTATTATCACTTGTGAATGGAGTATTATCACTTGTGAATGGTGTATTATCACTTGTGAATGGAGTATTATCACTTGTGAATGGTGTATTATTACTTGTGAATGGAGTATTATCACTTGTGAATGGAGTATTATCACTTGTGAATGGTGTATTATTACTTGTGAATGGAGTATTATCACTTGTGAATGGTGTATTATTACTTGTGAATGGAGTATTATCACTTGTGAATGATGTATTATCACTTGTGAATGGAGTATTATCACTTGTGAATGGAGTATTATCACTTGTGAATGGTGTATTATTACTTGTGAATGGTGTATTATTACTTGTGAATGACACCCAGCGTAAGACAAGGAACAGCGGATGCCTTTTTTTTTACCTCATACCACAAGATTAGGGAGTATAATTTACATCATAAAATTGCACCTTTATAATAAAGCATTACATGCATAAATCGCATTTGCAGTCACTTGAGGAAGGTGTTTTCCAGCTAATTCATTGCATTTTGGAACATTTTAGTCATTTAGCAGATGCTCTTATCCAGAGCGACGTACAGGATAAATTAGGGTAAGGTGCCTTGCTCAAGGGCACATCGGCAGATTTCCACCTAGTTGGCTCGGGGATTCGAACCAGCGACCTTTCGGTTACTGGCCCAAAGCTCTTAACCACTAGACCACCTGCCGCCCCTTAAATAAATATAAAAAAGTTTGTCAACATTTTAAGCTAAATGCGCTAAATCGGTTGCACAGCATCATTGTGTAGAAAAGTTTATTTTTGTTGATGCTAGTGGTTGTATTAATTTGGGATCTATCGCATCCCACAACTGTCCCAGACTATGCTTAAAATATGTATTTCTCGCACAGGAGGACAAATTGACCAATAGAAAATGTCAACTTTTGTACTATGGTGCTTAATTTACTATAACTGTAAACTAAACACATAGGAATACCTATTTCTTTGTTAACCACTCAACACAGAAGAGCCACGTGCGCACGCTCCCTCGGAAATCAGTTGAAGAAAATATAATTTCTATTTTATTCAGCTTTGTTCAATTGTATTCTTCATACTATAAAATAATGCCATGGAATTCTAAGCAAATCTTGTCTGCTGAAAGCCCCAGCGTACCCCACAGCCATATGACATAGCCAGTTAGCCAGATCAGGGACTAACATAAGGACAACTCAGAGCATTATAATAATTCTTTGTATTAGACTACACTTTCTTCATTACCATGTTTCTTTGGATATGTCTAAAATAAATCATGGATTTATTCAACTTTAAAAAAATAAAATGATGTAGATGTTCAAAAGGTCTGCATCAGCGGCTTGTAGGCTATGCGTGGATGGCAGGAGATGCTTAACGTGTTGATGTGAATTAATGGTCAATTACCGTTAGACCGACAGTTATTTTGCTTAACAATTACCGGCTGCCAAAATGTAATGGCCGCCACAACCCTACATTTAAAACTTTATTAATAAAAGCCTGCAGGGACAATGGGTTGTCAGTCTACAAAAAATAACACTGTCTGTTCTTGTGAAAGTCCCATCCAGAAACAAGCCCTAGCCCGTACCCTTTAGTCCAGGGTTTTTTAAACTACGGGCAGGGGTCCCAAACTGGGCCCTGGGCATGTGAGAGGTGGGTAGCGAGTCATGAGAATACATCTAGAAATCACACACAATTTCTCATTTTGGTTCTTGAGCTGCAAAAGTTTAAGAACCGCACGCTAGATCTGAAAGCATTGGATAGGTAGAAGCAAAAATGGGAACATTTTCATTTAGTCATTAAAAAAGGGAACATTTTCATTTAGGCATTAAAAAAGGGAACATTTCTATTTTCCGGATGGACATTAAAAAGTTACATTCTACTCCAAACGTGACGCCATCTTCATTTAATACGACATTTTGTCGATGATAATGAGCTATAGCATCTCTCTATCCACGTACCTGGTTGATCTCATCCTGGGTGGCCTTCAGTGACTTGATGATGGAGTCTAGCTGCATGCGTCCGGCCAGTAGGTTCTGCTCTAGTTGCTTCTCCTCCAACTGCAGTTTGTTCAGGTCAGACTTGGTACGGCTCAGCTCATTCTCCTGACTCTGCAGGTCAGACTCCTGGCTGTGGATCTGGGTCTGTAAGGATGAGATCTGGACGGAGGGAGAAGAGGAATCCTATGTAAATAAGATGCGATAAGCGCTAGTGACCGCCTGTAAATGGGGACAATCGTTTTGGACATTCAGATAAGCTTCTATAACTGGGGTTAGGTGTGGCACATATACCATATAACCGTGTAACCAATGAAGATCACCATGGAACAAACAGCTGACTGAAGACGGGACAGTTGAGTCCGTTTCTGCTGTAACATGGACTCTACAACGTCCTTAACTTTGTTGCTCCTTGCTGAAACAAGCAAGGTGTTGTAGCAAATGAGTCTTCGGATGCCTAGGCAACACCCCGCTCCCTGCAGAAGCAGCACATGCAGTCAGGAGCGGAGGAGAGGAGAATAAAATAAAAAAGTACAACAAATGAATAATTGGCTAGTCGAAACGGTTATAACGGTGATCGCGATCATTTGGTTGACCAATAACCGGCATCCAAAATTCTATGGCCGTCACAGCCCTAAGTGGGGACAGAATTTTTCCTGTCTAAACCATGATCGTATAGGTGTGTTGCTGACTGACCAGCGTGGACTGATCCTGACACTTCAGTTGGACGTCTTTCAGCATGCCCTCCAGCTTGTTTCTCTGCTGGTCCATCTCCTCCAGCTGCTGCTGAGCATCCTGCTTCTGGGCTTCCAGGTCCTGCAGACCACCACTCTCCTGGTCCAGGTCCCCCTGCATCTCCTGTTAAAATACATACAGTAATCAGACCAGACCACCGCTCTCCTGGTCCCCCTGCATCTCCTGTTGAAATACATACAGTAATCAGACCAGACCACCCCTCTCCTGGTCCAGGTCCCCCTGCATCTCCTGTTAAAATACATACAGTAATCAGACCAGACCACCGCTCTCCTGGTCCCCCTGCATCTCCTGTTGAAATACATACAGTAATCAGACCAGACCACCCCTCTCCTGGTACAGGTCCCCCTGCATCTCCTGTTAAAATACATACAGTAATCAGACCAGACCACCACTCTCCTGGTCCAGGTCCCCCTGCATCTCCTGTTAAAATACATACAGTAATCAGACCAGACCACCACTCTCCTGGTCCAGGTCCCCCTGCATCTCCTGTTAAAATACATACAGTAATCAGACCAGACCACCACTCTCCTGGTCCAGGTCCCCCTGCATCTCCTGTTGAAATACATACAGTAATCAGACCAGACCACTGCTCTCCTGGTCCTCCTGCATCTCCTGTTGAAATACATACAGTAATCAGACCAGACCACCACTCTCCTGGTCCAGGTCCTCCTGCATCTCCTGAGGGAATGGTGGGAGGGAAGGAGAGCGGCGCAGACCTCGGCAATAGAGATATAGGCGCTTTCTCAATTTGTCTTTCCTTGATTCCTTGCATCCTCTCTCCTCACCTCCATCCCAAAAAGCATTGGAAGTTCAGGTTTGAGGGGAGGTGGAGTCAGATATTTTCCTCCAATCTGTTTTGAGTAGTTGTGGTTGAACAAGCTGTGTAGTCCATGAGACACTTCAGGATGAGAGTTCCCTTCCCCTGGATTAGACCCATTCAGAATGATTCATCCATAAAATGGGTCCCTGACTCCCTGTGTCTCACCTGAATTTCCCTGTTCTTCTGTCTGATGGCTTCCTCTTTGTCCCTGATGTCCTGCTCCAGAGTGTACTTCTCTCTGCAACAGCATTCACACACACACACACACACACACACACACACACACACACACACACACACACACACACACACACACACACACACACACACACACACACACAGAGCTAGGTGAGAAGGTGATCATGTCAAATTGTACGTTATTACCTCCCCCAAGTGCTTGGAGATTAGTTGACTGTGCAGTGTCTGGGGGATCTGCGAGGTATGGATCGAGAAACACTGCCCTAGCCAATGCTAGACACGGCAACAAGGCCTTTGTGTCACCAGGTTACCTGAGTGTATCCCACTGTAAAAGTTAAGAGTGCTGAGGAGGCAGTATGAAGAGGACACAGTTTACAGAACACACATCAGGGAAACCCACAAGGCACGACATAGAGGATCAGTAAGGAAACCAGAGAGAGTGTCTGTCCCAAAACATAGCTTCATATCCTCATCTCCTTGGCTGTGCTTCATAGTCATAGATCTAGGGTTAGTGATCTAGGCTTAGAGTTCTAGGGTTAGTGTTCTGGGCTCAGTGTTCTGGGCTCAGTGTTCTGGGCTCAGTGTTCTGGGCTCAGTGTTCTGGGCTCAGTGTTATGGGCTTAGTGTTCTGGGCTCAGTGTTCTGGGCTCAGTGTTCTGGGCTCAGTGTTCTGGGAGGGGCTCACCTCTGCAGCTGGGCGATTTCCTGACTGATGCCATCCAGCTCTTTGATGCCTGTCAGGTCAGCTGACTCTGTAGAACTGCTGCTGTCCTGGGGGCGAGGGCAGAGGATGAGGAAGAGAGGGGAGGGATGAACAGGGTGACAGAAGAGAGATAAGAGAAGGAAAGGCAAAAAGGGGTAGAGAGTGGGGTGTGGAGAAACAGAGGAGAGAAGAAGAGTGTGTCAGAGAGATTCTGCTCTGAGGGAGAGAGAGGAGCTCCCTACTGCTGCATCACCACAACGTTAACACAGGAAGGAGCTCTGTCGCATGCTGGGTATGCAGTACATAGTCAACGGTAGGCTTCGAGGGGACTCCTACGGTAGGTACACCTATAGCTCATCTCTTCGCAGTAGTACTGTAGACTACTTTATCACCGACCTCAACCCAGGGTCTCTCAGAGTGTTCACAGTCAGCCCACTGACACTCCTATCAGTTCACAGCAAAATCACAATCTACTTGAACGGAGCAATAGTCAACCATGAGGCATCGAAGCCGAACAAACTGCATACTATTAAGGAATGTTATAGATAGACGGAGGGTATTGTAGAATCCTACCAAATCTGGCCAACAACAAATCTAATCACTCCTCGACAACTTCCTGGACAAAAGGTTTTCCGGCAATAGTGAAGATGTAAACTTAGCAGTAGGAAGCCTGAATAATATATTTTACCTATCAGCTAACATATCAAATTTAAATTCAGGCAGAAAACCTAAGACAACTAACATCAATGGTTTGATGTTGAATATAAAATCCTAAGAATTTTTGGGGGAGAAACCTAATCCAACCAAAAACAGAGAAGCAGAAAAGCTGAGCCTATGGCTTCACTATGGTGAATCACTAAAACAATACAGAAAAAGAAGGAACAGCATGACAGAAAACAGCTCAACGTGATTTAAGAATGCATAGAATCAAATCACTTCTGGGAAAATTGGAACGCACTAAACAAAACACACAAAAGAGCTATCTATCCAAAATGGAGATGTACGGATAAAACCACTTCTCCAACCTTTTGGACATATAACAAAGAACCAAAAGCTAAAAGATATACATGATCATTTACTAAACTTAGAATCAGCTACTAAAGACCAGAACCCACTGGATTCTCCAATTACATTGGATGAACTACATAATCAAACCCTACAACCTAAAAGGGCCTGTGGTGTTGATGGTATCCTCAATGAAATGATCAAATATAGAGACCACAAATTCAAATAGGCTATTCTTAAACTCTTCAACAACATTGACTGATTTGATCAACCCAATCCACAAAAGTGGAGACAAATTTTACTGCAATAATTACAGTGGAATAGGCGTCAGCCATAATCTCTGAAAAATCCAACATTTTCTCAGTGAAAACAACTTCCTGAGCTAATGACAAATTGGCTTCTAACCAACATACCGTATGACAAAGCACGTATTCATCCTACACACCCTAATTGACAAACAAAACAAAAGTCTTCACGCTTTGTTGATTTTAAAACTTGGCATGAGGGTCTGCTATACAAATTGATAGAAAGCGGTGTTGGGAGGGAAAGCATATGACATTATTAAATCAATGTACACAAACAACAAGTGTGCAGTTAAAATTGGCAATAAAACACAGATTAATTTTCTCAGGGCCGTGGGGAGAGACAGGGATGCAGCTTGAGCCCCACACTTTTTAAAATATATATCAATGAATTGGCGAGGGCACTACAACAGTCTGTAACACCGGCCTCACCCTACTAGAATCTAAAGTCAAATATCTACTGTTTGCTGATGATCTGGTGCTTCTGTCACCAACCAAGGAGGGCCTACAGCAGCACATAGATCTTCTGTCAGATCTGGGCCCTGACAGTAAATCTCAGTAAGACCAACATAATGGTATTCCAAAATAGGTCCAGTAGCCAAGACAACAAACACAAATTCTATCTAGACACTGTTGCCCTAGAGCACACAAAGAATTATTCCTACCTAGGCCTAAACATCAATACCAAAGGTAACTTCCACAAAGCTGTGAACGATCTAAGAGACAAGGCAAGAAGGGCCTCCTACGCCATCAAAATGAACATAAAACATCACAATTAGGATCTGGCTAAAATACTTCAATCAGTTATCGAACCTATGGTTGAGTGGACCCCAGACCTCACAACAACCAAGAAGTCACAAAATGGGACAAACACCCAATTGAGATTCTGCATGCAGAAATCTGCAAAAATATACTTTGTGTACAATGCAAAATCCCGAACAATGCAGGCATGCAGAATTAGGACTATACCCACTAGTTATCAACATCCAGAAAAGAGCCGCTAAATTCTACAACCACCTAAAAAGGAAGCGATGCCCACACATTCCACCACAAAGCCATCACCTACAGAGAGATCAACCTATAGAAGAGTGCCCTCAGCCAGCTGGTTCTGGGGCTCTCTGTTCACAAACACAAACAGACCCCACAGAGCCCCAGGACAGAAACACATTTAGACCCAACCAAATTATGAGAAAGCGAAAAGATAATTACTTGACACACTGGACAGAATCAACCAAAAAACAGAGCAAACTAGAATGATATTTGGCCCTAAACAGAGAGTACACAGTGGCAGAATACCTGACCACTGTGACTGACTATTGCTATTGAGAAAGGCCGCAATAGCCTGTCTTCTCTTGAGAGCCAGGTCTGCCTATGTGCACACTGTCAACAAAATGAGGTGGAAACTGAGCTACACTTCCTTACCACCAGCCAAATGTATGACCACATTATAGAGACATATTTTTCACAGATTACACAGATCCACAAAGAATTTGAAAACAAATCAAACATTAATAAATTCCCATATATGTTAGGCTACAACTGTGTGAAATCACAGTTGCATGATTTGTGGGCCATTGCCATGAGAAAAGAGCAAAAAAGTGGAGCACAAACATTGCAAATACAACCTATATTTATCTGTTTATTTATTTCCAACTACTTACACATTGTTACAACACTGTACATAGCCAATACTATAACATTTGAAACGTCTATAAACTTTTGTGAGTGTAATGTTCACTAATGTTTCCCTTGTTTGTCTATTCCATTTGCTTTCGCAATGTAAACATGTTTCCCATGCCAATAAAGCCCTTTGAATTGAGAGAGAGAGAAAGAGAAAGATTCCACAGTGAACTGAATCAGACAGTGGTGTTATCCCTCTAGATCACCACAAGGTGGCAGTGTTCGCCTTGAAAACAGTAACATTCTGAGGTGAGGCTGGAAATGCTGGAATGCATTCATCTCTTCCTTGGCATTGCTAATACATAAACAATAGGTTATGACACACCAAAGGAAATACATCTGTACAAATCTTGTGCTTTACACTGTGAAACAAAGGACAGTGACACAACACCAGTACCACGACACAGTAACACGACACAACATGACACAGTAACACGACACAAGACCAGACAGTAACACGACACCAGACAGTAACACGACACCAGACAGTAACACGACACCAGACAGTAAGACGACACCAGACAGTAACACGACACCAGACAGTAACACAACACAACACCAGACAGTAACACGACACCAGACAGTAACATGACACCAGACAGTAACACGACACCAGACAGTAACACAACACCAGACAGTAACACCAGACAGTAACACAACACCAGACAGTAACACAATACCAGACAGTAACACCAGACAGTAACACAACACCAGACAGTAACACGACACCAGACAGTAACATGACACCAGACAGTAACACAACACCAGACAGTAACACAACACCAGACAGTAACACAACACCAGACAGTAACACCAGACAGTAACACAACACCAGACAGTAACACAACACCAGACAGTAACACCAGACAGTAACACCAGACAGTAACACAACACCAGACAGTAACACGACACCAGACAGTAACACCAGACAGTAACACAACACCAGACAGTAACACCAGACAGTAACACAACACCAGACAGTAACACCAGACAGTAACACGACACCAGACAGTAACACCAGACGGTAAAACAACACCAGACAGTAACACCAGACAGTAAAACACCAGACAGTAACACCAGACGGTAAAACAACACCAGACAGTAACACAACACCAGACAGTAACACGACAACAGACAGTAACACAACACCAGACAGTAACACCAGACAGTAAAACACCAGACAGTAACACCAGACAGTAACACAACACCAGACAGTAACACCAGACGGTAAAACAACACCAGACAGTAACACCAGACAGTAACACGACACCAGACAGTAACACAACACCAGACAGTAACACGACACCAGACAGTAACACGACACCAGACAGTAACACGACACCAGACAGTAACACAACACCAGACAGTAACACCAGACAGTAACACAACACCAGACAGTAACACAACACCAGACAGTAACACCAGACGGTAAAACAACACCAGACAGTAACACCAGACAGTAACACAACACCAGACAGTAACACCAGACAGTAACACCAGACAGTAACACCAGACAGTAACACGACACCAGACAGTAACACGACACCAGACAGTAACACGACACCAGACAGTACCACGACACCAGACAGTAACACGACACCAGACAGTAACACGACACCAGACAGTAACACGACACCAGACATTAACACGACACAACACCAGACAGTAACACGACACCAGACAGTAACACGACACCAGACAGTAACACCAGACAGTAACACAACACCAGACAGTAACACCAGACAGTAACACAACACCAGACAAATAAACAGTAACGTATGTGATGTGTCAAAAAAGTTTGTGCAAAAAAGGGTCAATGCAGATAGTTAAATAGTTAACCAAATAGCTACCCGAATTGGCTTGGGGGTAAAAGCAGTTCAGGGTCCTGTTGGTTCCAGAGTTGGTGCATCCGTGCAGCTTGCCATGCAGTAGCAGAGAGAACAGTCTATGACTAGGGTGGCTGGAATCTGAACATTTTTAGAGCCTTCCTCTGACACCGCCTGGTATAGAGGTCCTGGATGTCAGGGAGCTTGGCCCCAGTGATGTACTGGGTTGTGGGTTGTAAGCAACACCCGTTGTAGCGCCTTGATGTCGGATGCCTTGCAGTTGCCATACCAAGCGGTGTTGCAGCCAGTCAAGATGCTCTCAATGGTGCAGCTGTAGAACTTGAGGATCTGAGGACCCATTCATATTTTCAGCCTCCTGAGGGGGAAGAGGCGTTGTTTTGCCCCTCTTCACAACTGCGTTGGTGTGTGTGGACCATTCATTAGTGATGTGGACAGCGAGGGAACTTGAAGCTCTCAACCCGCTCCACTACATCCCTGTCGATGTGAATGGGGGCGTGCTCGACCTCCCATTTCCTGTAGTCCACGATCAGCTCCTTTGTCTTGCCGAAGTTGAGGGAGAGGTTGTTGTTCTGGCACCACACTGCCAGGTCTCTGACCTCCTCCCTGTAGGATGTCTCATAATTGTCGGTGATCAGGCCTACCACTGTTGCGTCGTCGGCAAACTTATTGACGGTGTTGGAGACGTGCGAGGCCACGCAGTCGTGGGTGAACAGGGAGCGACCCTGATGGGCCCCTGTGTTAAGGGTCAGCGTGGCAGATGTGTTGTTGCCTACCCTTACCACCTGGGGGCGGCCCGTCAGGAAGTCCAGGATCCAGTTGCAGAGGGAGGTGTTTAGTCCCAGGGTCCTTAGCTTAGTGATACGCTATGAGGGCACTATGGTGGTGAACACTGAGCTGTAGTCAATGAACAGCATTCTAACATAGGTGTTCCTTTTGTCCAGGTGGGAAAGGGCAGTGTTGAGTGCAATAGAGATGGCATCATCTGTGGATCTGTTGGAGCGGTATGTGAATTGGAGTGGGTCCAGGGTGTCTGGGATGATGGTGTTAATGTGAGCCAAGACCAGCCTTTCCAAACATTTAATGGCTCCAGGTGTGAATGATAGACAACATGACAGACAGTTGGAGGAGGCAGCAGGTCTATGAACATGACAGACAGTTGGAGGAGGCAGCAGGTCTATGAACATGACAGACAGTTGGAGGAGGCAGCAGGTCTATGAACATGACAGACAGAGCTGCCTAAAGCACACATTGGGAAGTAAAGTGTTTTGAGAGAGTTTGAAATGCAGTACAGTAAAGCTACAGATAGGAGGCGCTGGGGAGATGGGAGAGGGTGCAGAGAGAGGGATGAAGACAAGAAAGTGGAGAGGAGAGCGGTAGAGGGTTGGTGAGAGGGGTAGAGCGGGTATCTCACAGGAGGGCGGTGGCAGTCCTCTCAGAGGGGGGGTGTATCACTTCGGGGGAGAGGGTACGAGGAGGGGGAGAAGGTGAGGAACTAGGGGTGAGGGAGTGACTTACAGGAACAGAGGAGGTGGTCCTCTCAGAGGGGGGGATCATTTCAGTTGTGAGGATCTGCGGAGGGTCCAATCCCTTGGTGACTTTCTGCTGGATCAGCCACATAGCCAAAGAGAACTGCTCTCTGGACAGCTTCCCTGTCTGCTTGGTGTCAGCCAGACCCCTAGGAACAAGATACATTACATTTAAGGTTTGCTAAATTATTGTCACTTGTTTAAATTTTGCTGCTTTTCCCGAAATTCTGGTTGCAGGATTGCAGGTTTCGTGCTTATTCCCTCTTGATTACAGCAATATCCCAACCGGGATTTCCATAAAACCAGGTAATTTGGGAAAAGTTAAAAGATAATTGTGCTACCCTCATTACATTATAGTCAAGTTAACAGGTACTGTGTATTCTAATCCAGAGTAATTTACCATAATGCATGCACATATCACGATCACTGCAAGTAACATTTTGTTAACGTGTACTGTACTGGTCCAACAAGACAATGCCCAATATGTTACTGTATGATTGGCAAATAAAAATTGTTTTTCTTTATTTTGCCCAAAAATGTTATGATGAGAGATACATCTGTTATTATACACTGAGTGTACAAAACATTAAGAACACCTTAACATTGAGTTGCGCACCCCCCATACTACTACCATACTACTACCATACTACTACTGCCATACTACTGCCATACTACTACCATACTACTACTACCATACTACTACCATACTACTACCATGCCACTACCATACTACCACCATACTACCACCATACCACTACTGTACTACTACTACCATACTACCACCATACTACTACCACACTACTACCGCACTACTACCACACCACTACCACGCTACTACCACGCTACTACCACGCTACTACCATGCTACTACCATGCTACTACCATGCTACTACC
Organism: Salvelinus fontinalis; assembly: GCF_029448725.1. Classification (NCBI taxonomy): domain Eukaryota; kingdom Metazoa; phylum Chordata; class Actinopteri; order Salmoniformes; family Salmonidae; genus Salvelinus; species Salvelinus fontinalis. The sequence continues at coordinate 2,868,907 of NC_074681.1, forward strand.
ATAATACCACCATACTACTACCACCATACCACCACACTACTACTACCATACTACTACTACTACCATACTACTATATACTACCACCATACTACTACTGTACTACCACCACCATACTACCACCATACTATCACCATACTATCACCATACTACCACTGCCATACTACTGCCATACTACTGCTATACTGCTATCATACTACCACCATACTACCACCATACTACAACCACCACGCTACTGCCATACTACTACTATACTAATACCATGCTACTACTATACTACTATCATACAACTACCATACTACTACTATACTACTATCATACCACTACCATACTACTACCACTACCATACTACTACCGAACTGCTACTATACTAATACCATGCTACTACTATACCACCACCATATTACTACCATACGACTGCCATACCACCACACTACCACTATACTACTACCACCATACTACTGCTATACCACTACCATACCGCTACTATACTACCACCATACTACTACCATACTACTACTGCCATACTACTACCATTCCACTACCATACCACTACCATACTACCACCATACCACAACTGTACTACTACAACCATCATACTACCACAATACTACTACCATACTACTACCACACTACTACCACACTACTACCACACTACTACCACACTACTACCACACTACTACCATAATACCACCATACTACTACCATACTACTACCACGCTACTACCACGCTACTACCATAATACCACCATACTACTACCACACTACTACCACACTACTACCACGCTACTCCCACGCTACTACCATAATACCACCATACTACTACCACACTACTACCACACTACTACCACGCTACTACCATAATACTACCACACTACTACCACACTACTACCACACTACTACCACACTACTACCACCACACTACTACCACCACACTACTACCACCACACTACTACCACCACACTACTACCACCACACTACTACCACACTACTACCACACTACTACCACACCACTACCACACCACTACCACGCTACTACCACGCTACTACCATAATACCACCATACTACTACCACCATACTACTACCATGCTACTGCCATACTACCACCACACTACTACTACCATACCACCACACTACTACTACCATACTACTACTACTACCATACTACTATATACTACCACCATACTACTACTGTACTACCACCACCATACTACCACCATACTACTGCTATACCACTACCATACTGCTACTATACTACCACCATACTGCTACCATACTACTACCATACCGCTACCGTACTGCTACCATACTACTACTATACTACCACCATACTACAACTGTCCTAATACCATACTTCTACCATACTACTGCTATACTACTACTATACCACACTACTACCATACTGCTATCATACTACTACTATACTAATACAATACTACTGCCATACTGCTACTATCCTGCTGCCATACTATTACCATACTACTACCATACTACTACTGCCATACTACCATACTACTACCATGCTGCTACTATACCACTGCCCTACTGATACCATACTCTACTATACTACCGCCATAATACTACTATACTGCTACTATACTACTACTATACTGTCACCATACTGCTATCATACGACTACTATACTAATATTATACTACTACCATACTACTACCATGCTACTACCATGCTACTACCACACTGATACAATACTACTGCCATACTGCTACTATCATACTACCACCATACTACAACTATACTGCTACTATACTCCCACCATACTGCTACCATACTACAAGCATACGACTACTATACTAATACTATACTACTACCATGCTACTACCATACTACTGCCATACTACTACCATGCTACTACTACTATACTACTACCGCCATACTACTATTGCGCTTCTACCATACTACCACCATACTACTATCATACGGCTACTATACCACTGCCCTACTGATGCCATACTCTACTATACTACCGCCATAATACTACTATACTGCTACTATACTACTACTATACTGTCACCATACTGCTATCATACGACTACTATACTAATATTATACTACTACCATACTACTACCATGCTACTACCATGCTACTACCACACTGATACAATACTACTGCCATACTGCTACTATCATACTCCCACCATACTGCTACCATACTACAAGCATACGGCTACTATACTAATACTATACTACTACCATGCTACTACAATACTACTGCCATACTACTACCATGCTACTACTACTATACTACTGCCATACTACTACCATACTACTACCGCCATACTACTATTGCGCTTCTACCATACTACCACCATACTACTATCATACGACTACTATACTAATACTATACTACTACCATACAACTACTATACTACTAACATACTACTACCACTATGCTACTACCACACTACTACCATGCTACTACCATACTACTACCATGCTACTACCATACTACTACCACTATAGTACTACCACTATACTACTACCATGCAAATACCACTATACTAGTACCATACTAGCACTATACTACTGCCACACTACTACCACACCACTACCACACTACTACCATACTACTGCTATACTGCTACCATGCTAATGCTATACTACTACCATACTACCACCATACTACTACTATACTACCACCATACTACTACTATACTACCACCATACTACCATGGTACTACCATCATACCACTGCCGTACTGCTACTATACTACTGCCATACTACTACTACTACTGCTACTATACCGCTACTATACCACTACCCTACTACTACCATACTATACTATACTACCGCCATACTACTACCATACTACTGCTATACTACTGCTATACTGCTACCATGCTAATGCTATACTACTACCATACTACCACCTCACTACTACCGTGCTACCCTACTACTACCATGCTACTACCATACTGCTGCCATACTACTACCATACCCCGTTCAAAGGCACTTAAATATTTTGTCTTGTCCATTCCCCCTCTGAATAGCACACATACACAATCCATGTCTCAATTGTCTCAAGGCTTAAAAATCCTTCTTTAACCCGTGTCCTCCCCTTCATCTCCACTGATTGAAGTGGATTGAACAAGCGACATCAATAAGGGATCATAGCTTTCACCTGGATTCAACTGGTCAGTTTATGTCATGGAAAGAGCAAAACATGTTCCTAATGTTTTGTCCACTCAGTGTGTTTGTAAGGTGTTAGATTAACAATATGTAAGTCTAAGGTGCAGGCCATTCTGTCTCTCACCAGATCTGTGCCAGCATGGTCTTAGAAAGGCTGGATAGCATGAAGATCTCCATGACTTCCCCTCCGGTGACAAGACCGTCCATGTCTGTGTCTGTCTTCAGGAAGATGTCATTATAACGTCCTCTGTCTGCCACCGGGACCACCCAGTTCACTACTGCAGGTGACTAGCACACAGGAGAGAAGACAGAACTATCAACCCAGTTCACTACCGCTGGTGACTAGCACACAGGAGAGAGGACAGGAGAGAGGACCGGAGAGAGGATAGAAAAACAAGACCGGAGAATAGGAGATACAATCTTTGGACAGAATCCTAATCCCTAACTATGTGTGCATAGCTTGCCTTTTCAGAAATCATGCATTCATGTCAATCAATGGACATTAAACACTCTTTGATGGTATGCATATGTACGCAAATGAAGGAGTGTAGCTTTAAAGCCAGGACACTATGTCCTATGATTGTTCGCATGCCTTCTTAAAAAAGTGTAATGTTTTTGTGTCTGATGTTATGATGACACATTGTGGGTCTGGCATCATTTCCCTTTCAATGAAACCTGTTCCTCTAAATCAACAGAAAATTCCTTTACAACAAACAGATGACTAAGAAAGGAACCACTCAGGGATAAAAGACAAGTCAGAGAATGTTGCCAAACAAGTCTACTTTTATGAGATTAACCAATGGGTGAAGAGTTAGGGTTTATGACAGATGAACCAGTGGGTGAAGAGTTAGGGTTTATGACAGATGAACCAGTGGGTGAAGAGTTAGGGTTTATGACAGATGAACCATTCCAGTGGGTGAAGAGTTAGGGTTTATGACAGATGAACCAGTGGGTGAAGAGTTAGGGTTTATGACAGATGAACCAGTAGGTGAAGTGTTAGGGTTTATGACAGATGAACCAGTGGGTGAAGAGTTAGGGTTCATGACAGATGAACCAGTAGGTGAAGAGTTAGGGTTTATGACAGATGAACCAGTGGGTGAAGAGTTAGGGTTTATGACAGATGAACCATTCCAGTGGGTGAAGAGTTAGGGTTCATGACAGATGAACCAGTGGGTGAAAAGTTAGGGTTCATGACAGATGAACCAGTGGGTGAAGAGTTAGGGTTCATGACAGATGAACCATTTCAGTGGGTGAAGAGTTAGGGTTTATGATAGATGAACCATTCCAGTGGGTGAAGAGTTAGGGTTCATTACAGATGAACCAGTAGGTGAAGAGTTAGGGTTCATGACAGATGAACCAGTGGGTGAAGAGTTAGGGTTCATGACAGATGAACCAGTGGGTGAAGAGTTAGGGTTCATGACAGATGAACCAGTGGGTGAAGAGTTAGGGTTTATGACAGATGAACCAGTGGGTGAAGAGTTAGGGTTCATGACAGATGAACCAGTGGGTGAGGAGTTAGGGTTTATGACAGATGAACCATTCCAGTGGGTGAAGAGTTAGGGTTCATGACAGATGAACCAGTGGGTGAAGAGTTAGGGTTTATGACAGATGAACCATTCCAGTGGGTGAAGAGTTAGGGTTTATGACAGATGAACCAGTAGGTGAAGAGTTAGGGTTTATGACAGATGAACCTGTAGGTGAAGAGTTAGGGTTTATGACAGATGAACCATTCCAGTAGGTGAAGAGTTAGGGTTTATGACAGATGAACCAGTGGGTGAAGAGTTAGGGTTCATGACAGTTGAACCAGTAGGTGAAGAGTTAGGGTTTATGACAGATGAACCAGTAGGTGAAGAGTTAGGGTTTATGACAGATGAACCATTCCAGTAGGTGAAGAGTTAGGGTTTATGACAGATGAACCAGTGGGTGAAGAGTTAGGGTTCATGACAGATGAACCATTCCAGTGGGTGAAGAGTTAGGGTTCATGACAGATGAACCAGTGGGTGAAGAGTTAGGGTTCATGACAGATGAACCATTCCAGTAGGTGAAGAGTTAGGGTTTATGACAGATGAACCAGTGGGTGAAGAGTTAGGGTTCATGACAGATGAACCAGTAGGTGAAGAGTTAGGGTTTATGACAGATGAACCAGTGGGTGAAGAGTTAGGGTTCATGACAGATGAACCATTCCAGTGGGTGAAGAGTTAGGGTTCATGACAGATGAAGAGTTAGGGTTTATGACAGATGAACCAGTGGGTGAGGAGTTAGGGTTTATGACAGATGAACCATTCCAGTGGGTGAAGAGTTAGGGTTCATGACAGATGAACCAGTGGGTGAAGAGTTAGGGTTTATGACAGATGAACCATTCCAGTGGGTGAAGAGTTAGGGTTTATGACAGATGAACCAGTAGGTGAAGAGTTAGGGTTTATGACAGATGAACCAGTAGGTGAAGAGTTAGGGTTTATGACAGATGAACCATTCCAGTAGGTGAAGAGTTAGGGTTTATGACAGATGAACCAGTAGGTGAAGAGTTAGGGTTTATGACAGATGAACCAGTAGGTGAAGAGTTAGGGTTTATGACAGATGAACCATTCCAGTAGGTGAAGAGTTAGGGTTTATGACAGATGAACCAGTGGGTGAAGAGTTAGGGTTCATGACAGATGAACCAGTAGGTGAAGAGTTAGGGTTTATGACAGATGAACCAGTGGGTGAAGAGTTAGGGTTCATGACAGATGAACCATTCCAGTGGGTGAAGAGTTAGGGTTCATGACAGATGAAGAGTTAGGGTTTATGACAGATGAACCAGTGGGTGAGGAGTTAGGGTTTATGACAGATGAACCATTCCAGTGGGTGAAGAGTTAGGGTTCATGACAGATGAACCAGTGGGTGAAGAGTTAGGGTTTATGACAGATGAACCATTCCAGTGGGTGAAGAGTTAGGGTTTATGACAGATGAACCAGTAGGTGAAGAGTTAGGGTTTATGACAGATGAACCAGTAGGTGAAGAGTTAGGGTTTATGACAGATGAACCATTCCAGTAGGTGAAGAGTTAGGGTTTATGACAGATGAACCAGTGGGTGAAGAGTTAGGGTTCATGACAGTTGAACCAGTAGGTGAAGAGTTAGGGTTCATGACAGATGAACCAGTAGGTGAAGAGTTAGGGTTTATGACAGATGAACCATTCCAGTAGGTGAAGAGTTAGGGTTTATGACAGATGAACCAGTGGGTGAAGAGTTAGGGTTCATGACAGATGAACCATTCCAGTGGGTGAAGAGTTAGGGTTCATGACAGATGAACCAGTGGGTGAAGAGTTAGGGTTTATGACAGATGAACCATTCCAGTAGGTGAAGAGTTAGGGTTCATGACAGATGAACCATTCCAGTAGGTGAAGAGTTAGGGTTTATGACAGATGAACCAGTGGGTGAAGAGTTAGGGTTTATGACAGATGAACCATTCCAGTAGGTGAAGAGTTAGGGTTCATGACAGATGAACCATTCCAGTAGGTGAAGAGTTAGGGTTTATGACAGATGAACCAGTGGGTGAAGAGTTAGGGTTTATGACAGATGAACCATTCCAGTAGGTGAAGAGTTAGGGTTCATGACAGATGAACCATTCCAGTGGGTGAAGAGTTAGGGTTCATGACAGATGAACCAGTGGGTAAAGAGTTAGGGTTTATGACAGATGAACCATTCCAGTGGGTGAAGAGTTAGGGTTCATGACAGATGAACCAGTGGGAGAAGAGTTAGGGTTTATGACAGATGAACCAGTAAGTGAAGAGTTAGGGTTTATGACAGATGAACCAGTGGGTGAAGAGTTAGGGTTTATGTCAGAAGAACCATTCCAGTGGGTGAAGAGTTAGGGTTTATGACAGATGAACCAGTGGGTGAAGAGTTAGGGTTTATGACAGATGAACCAGTGGGTGAAGAGTTAGGGTTCATGACAGATGAACCATTCCAGTGGGTGAAGAGTTAGGGTTTATGACAGATGAATCAGTGGGTGAAGAGTTAGGGTTTATGACAGATGAACCAGTAGGTGAAGTGTTAGGGTTTATGACAGATGAACCAGTGGGTGAAGAGTTAGGGTTCATGACAGATGAACCAGTAGGTGAAGAGTTAGGGTTTATGACAGATGAACCAGTGGGTGAAGAGTTAGGGTTTATGACAGATGAACCATTCCTGTAGGTGAAGAGTTAGGGTTCATGACAGATGAACCATTCCAGTGGGTGAAGAGTTAGGGTTCATGACAGATGAACCAGTGGGTGAAGAGTTAGGGTTTATGACAGATGAACCATTCCAGTGGGTGAAGAGTTAGGGTTCATGACAGATGAACCAGTAAGTGAAGAGTTAGGGTTTATGACAGATGAACCAGTGGGTGAAGAGTTAGGGTTTATGTCAGAAGAACCATTCCAGTGGGTGAAGAGTTAGGGTTTATGACAGATGAACCAGTGGGTGAAGAGTTACGGTTTATGACAGATGAACCAGTGGGTGAAGAGTTAGGGTTCATGACAGATGAACCATTCCAGTGGGTGAAGAGTTAGGGTTTATGACAGATGAATCAGTGGGTGAAGAGTTAGGGTTTATGACAGATGAACCAGTAGGTGAAGTGTTAGGGTTTATGACAGATGAACCAGTGGGAGAAGAGTTAGGGTTCATGACAGATGAACCAGTAGGTGAAGAGTTAGGGTTCATGACAGATGAACCAGTGGGTGAAGAGTTAGGGTTTATGACAGATGAACCATTCCTGTAGGTGAAGAGTTAGGGTTCATGACAGATGAACCATTCCAGTGGGTGAAGAGTTAGGGTTCATGACAGATGAACCAGTGGGTGAAGAGTTAGGGTTTATGACAGATGAACCATTCCAGTGGGTGAAGAGTTAGGGTTCATGACAGATGAACCAGTGGGAGAAGAGTTAGGGTTTATGACAGATGAACCAGTAGGTGAAGTGTTAGGGTTTATGACAGATGAACCAGTGGGTGAAGAGTTAGGGTTCATGACAGATGAACCAGTAGGTGAAGAGTTAGGGTTCATGACAGATGAACCAGTGGGTGAAGAGTTAGGGTTTATGACAGATGAACCAGTAGGTGAAGAGTTAGGGTTCATGACAGATGAACCATTCCAGTGGGTATAGGGGGTAGAGGAAATTCAGGTTGGTATATAGCAGCTGTAACCCTTAACAGACTTTCTCAGGAACAGGGAGGAAAACTGAACGGTGCCCTAGCTTTACTAAGAAAAGCACAGCCGCCTCTTACACTTTCTGAGATGCTTTACCCCCCGACAGTCTGAGGATGAACCCTAATGCCTTCTCAATGTGCTAGTCAAATACATAGAGGGAATCAAGGACAGTCTGCAATAACATTAAAGGCGAAACTCGTAAAATCTCACAACCGCATAGGGTTCTCGACAAAAAGAGTGCACTACATAGGGATTAGGGAATAGTGTGTCAATTGAGACACAGATGTGACAGAGTAATAGCATTCCTACCCATTCACCAGGCAGGGTGTGGATTGAAGAGGCTCTATACTGTACCGTACCTGTGAGGGGGCTTTGAACGAGTGTTTAGGAGAGAGACTGCCAGTGCTGTTGATGGAGGTGATGCTTCCGTGAGATGGGGTGGAGTGTAGGGTGTCTTTGAGAGGAGGAGAGTTTGTTGTCCGAGACAGACCAGACAGAGCCGCTACAGCGCCGGGCAGGGGAGGAGAGCTGGCTGTCCGAGACAAACCAGACAGGCCTGAGAGGGCAGACAAGGGAGGCAGGACGGAGACGGCGCCAGGCAGAGCCCCCGCAGACTTCTTCCTCTTGGATGGAGGGATGAGGGAAGAGGGCAGGACAGAAGGGACAGGCTCCTTCTCCATAGCCCTGTACACCAGGTGCATGGCCTGGAGGGGAATGGACAAAACAGTTCAGCAAACTGCCCCATTTATACCTTGCATAGGTGTGTCTTAGTGATTGGATTGTCATGAAAGGATGTCGAAAACCACATGTTAATGCAAGGTGTAAGCAGGCTAATTGGCCTCATTCAGGAATGCATCTTAACTCCATGAGCTCAAGATACAAAACAATCAACTTACCACTGAAAACTCCTCTCTGTCCAAGTGTCCATCTTTATCCACGTCACCGAGGTCCCAAATCTACGGAACAGAATATAACTAAAATATGACCAAACTGTCACAATATCTGTTCTAGCTAACTTCTTAGTATACGGGAACACATAGTAGTAGCTCCAGCTTTCCCACTGTTACCACATACCTATCCAATGAAGTGGCTAGAGGGTAGGGGGTGGGGTAGGGGCTAGGGGGTAGGGATTGTTTCTGGACAGGACCTTGTCATGTGCTTACCCTTCCTAACACATCCAGGGGTAGTTTGGAGTTGATCAGGACAGGTTTGACTTGGTCTCCAGACAAAAGACCATTGACTGGTAGAAGACTTTCAAAGATGCCATCAAACTTCCTTTTCTCATCAGACTGGAGGAAAGGCAAGACAGGGAAAGAGAGACAGTGAAAGAGAGACAGGGAGAGAGAGCGAGACAGGGAGAGAGAGCGAGACAGGGAGAGAGAGCGAGACAGGGAGAGAGAGCGAGACAGGGAAAGAGCGAGACAGGGAAAGAGCGAGACAGGGAAAGAGCGAGACAGGGAAAGAGAGAGACAGGGAAAGAGAGAGACAGGGAAAGAGAGAGAGACAGGGAAAGAGAGAGAGACAGGGAAAGAGAGAGAGACAGGGAAAGAGAGAGAGACAGGGAAAGAGAGAGAGACAGGGAAAGAGAGAGAGACAGGGAAAGAGAGAGAGACAGGGAAAGAGAGAGAGACAGGGAAAGAGAGAGAGACAGGGAAAGAGAGAGAGACAGGAAAAGAGAGAGAGACAGGAAAAGAGAGAGAGACAGGGAAAGAGAGAGACAGGGAAAGAGAGAGACAGGGAGAGAGAAATGGAAAGAGACACAGGGAAAGAGACACAGGGAAAGATGTTACATGGGGTTACTCCTCGCCTCCTTCTCAAAACCCATTGGAAGAGAAGCTCAGAGGACCCATCTAACAATGGTGCAGTGTTGACTTATGCCTGTTTATAATCATCATAATTCTGGTCATCACTTTGTGGATTTAAGCTCACTGCATTTCTCCAACATGAAAATAATACATTGTCAAACATGTATAGGTCAATTGTTAATAAAAGGTATGTGTTCTACAAACAATGACTTCAAACATTATTCATACCCCTGGTCTTTTACCACATTTTATTGTGTTACAGCCTGAATTTAAAATTCATTAAATGTAGATTTTTTTTGTTACTGGCCTACACATAATATCACATAATGTCAAAATGGAATCATGTTTTTAGAATTTCTTTGCAAATTAATTAAAAATGAAAAGCTGAAATGTCTTGAGTCAATAAGTATTCAACCCCCTTTGTTATGGCAAGCCTAAATAAGTTCAGGAGTAAAAATGTGCTTTTAACAAGTCACATAATAAGTTGCATGGACTCACTCTGTGTGCAATAATAGTGTTCACAAGTGTTGGTGGAAAGAAGAATGATGAATACATAATAATAATAGTTAAACAATCAACTAGAGGGTATGGTTTGAAATGGCTACCTAGCTATTAGTCTGTTCCCTATCATATTTAATAGACTAGGCCTACCTGCTGCTGCAAATTCTGACTCTCCTTGAACAACTGCTCACTTGTCTCACATACACGCAGGTGCTTCGCGCAGTGACTCTCCAATCCTGGCTGATACGTAGATTTTTATTTGATTGATTAAACTATTTTAAAACTGTGCCTAAATAAATTACATTAACATAAATTAATTTCCATTACTTTCCTGATTTTATAATTTTCCTAAACTTTTCCAGGCATGGTAAACACAATAAGAAAAATCCATGACTTATCCAGGATTTTCATGACCGTAAAACCTGGTTCAGTCTGCTTTCCACCAGACACTGGGAGTTGAATTGACCTTTCAGCAGGATAATAACCTAAAACACAAAGCCAAATCTACACTGGAGTTGCTTACCAAGAAGACAGTGGACAGGTTTGACTTAAATCTGCCTGAGAATCTATGGAAAAACTTGAAAATGGTTGTCTAGCAATGATCAATATCCAATTTGACAGAGCTTGAAGAATTTTGAAAAGAATACTGGGCAAGATGTTTACACTGCAGGTGTGCAAAACCTCTTACAGACTTACCCAGAATGACTCACAGCTGTAATCGCTGCCAAAGATTATTGATTCTAAGACGTCTTGACTCAGGTGTGTGAATACTTACAGTGTATATAAATTAGATATTTCTGTATTTCATTTTCAACCCCCAAAAAAAATCAAAAAACTTGTTTTCATTTTCTCATCATTACCCAGCTAGCTGGGGAATCCATTTTGAATTCAGGCTGTAACACAACAAAATGTGGAAGAAGCTAAAGGATATGAATGCTTTCTGAAGGCACTGTGTATCTATCATTGATTGATTGATTAATTTCTACGTACAACAGGTATGAATGCTCACCCTTACAGCCCAGTGGGAATCAGATGAAGATGTACTCAGCGGTGTGCTGAGCAACGGAGTATTTGTGTCTCTCTGCAACAATACAAATGCAACTTAGATGGTTTCAATAAAGACCACTGTAGTTCTCAACTGATATGATGCCTGAGATTACCCCAATGAAGATTAGATCACAGAGGGGTATCAACGCAAGCTAACTTTAATAAACAAACAGAAATAACTGTTGATTTTTAAGAAAGCAAAACTTATACCCTGACTACACCGCTCGCGTCTCGTGCAAATCTATGCTATTCAATTATTGCACCCACACTGCTCGCGAGCGTCTGCGTTGCCAAGGGCTAAAATAGAAGTCATTCCTATTCCTGACGCAGATCGCGCTGCAAGTCCTGCCTCTCCCATCTCCTCATTGGTTTATAGAAGCAGGTACCCACGTGCCATCTCCTCATTGGTTATACCCACGAAAGACGAGCTTTGTTGCCGGTCGTCGTGGAAATACTATGAAAGTTTAGATGCCGATCACCATATAAGTTCCAAGATGAAAAAGCCTGGAAGGAGGAGAGATGACTATACACGATTCGGTTGACCGTTTTATGTGTGGATTAATTGTCGGAGTAGAGGACCTTGTGCATTTCAGGTAAAATAACTCAATGTTTATATCCCAGGACAAATTAGTTAGCAACAGCAAGCTAGCTAAACAGGACAAATTAGCTAGCAAGTGCAAGCTAACTAGCTAAATTGCCATACATGTTTAATGCTTTTCGACCTGTCCCCAAATTAATGTAATTGGTTCAGAGTTTGTTTTGATATTTTAACCTGCGTGTCGTGATCACGTTTGGTGTAGGGGGGACAAAATAAATGAATGCGCTATGGCGCACACGCGCAGCCGGTTTTGGGTTCCGTGTTAAACATGTGTGTTTTGGTTGTTGGGTCAATTAGACCATTCCTATTTAAAGCTTAACCTAAAACAAAGTTATTTCAGAATATTTAGGCAGGTTAGCTGGCTAACCCATTCATCTTGTTTTCATTGCTGAAATGATTGAGAAGATCAAGTGCAAGTTTCTACTTTTGTTTTAAACCATAACAATACATATGATACTGCAACCACATGTTCCCTACGAGGACAATATAGTTGGTGGTAAGTAAGTAAAGTATCACTCACAAACTTGGGTGCTGCTAGAGTCTGGTTGAGGTTGTTGAGACTGATGTCGTTGCCACCCTGAGCTGAAGCCACCAACCTCAACGCTACAAAGAAACCCTGGGAGGAACAGAGGAACTGGTCAGTGGTTCATGTGGGAAACCATTCATTAATTGGTAGTAAGAAGTAATAAGAGGTTCATTTTATTTACCCGTTTGTCCAAGAAGCCCTTCCTTTCTGGATCGGCCAAATCCCAGATCTGAAAATAGTCAAATAATATGATATAACTGTACTGTATGTAGTTGGAGTCTTGGATATGCCTAGAAGTGTGCCGTTTACTGAGCGTGGTGTGTGTGTGTGTGTGTGTGTGTGTGTGTGTGTGTGTGTGTGTGTGTGTGTGTGTGTGTGTGTGTGTGTGTGTGTGTGTGTGTGTGTGTGTGTGTCTGCTACTCACTTTTCCTAAGGTACTGTCTGATAGGCCTGATTTCTTCAGGAACTGAGCAGCATCTGCAGCTCCTACTGTCCCAGTGTCTCCCAGATCCACCTTCAATGGGGGAATGGAATGGAGGCAATGTAATCAGCTGGTTGTGCTTCTGGATACAGCCTCTCTGCTCATTAGCCCTGTATACAGCCACTCTGCTCATTAGCCCTGTATACAGCCACTCTGCAACATTAGCCCTGTATACAGCCACTCTGCAACATTAGCCCTGTATACAGCCACTCTGCAACATTAGCCCTGTATACAGCCACTCTGCAACATTAGCCCTGTATACAGCCACTCTGCAACATTAGCCCTGTATACAGCCACTCTGCAACATTAGCCCTGTATACAGCCACTCTGCAACATTAGCCCTGTATACAGCCACTCTGCAACATTAGCCCTGTATACAGCCACTCTGCAACATTAGCCCTGTATACAGCCACTCTGCAACATTAGCCCTGTATACAGCCACTCTGCAACATTAGCCCTGTATACAGCCACTCTGCAACATTAGCCCTGTATACAGCCACTCTGCAACATTAGCCCTGTATACAGCCACTCTGCAACATTAGCCCTGTATACAGCCACTCTGCAACATTAGCCCTGTATACAGCCACTCTGCAACATTAGCCCTGTATACAGCCACTCTGCAACATTAGCCCTGTATACAGCCACTCTGCAACATTAGCCCTGTATACAGCCACTCTGCAACATTAGCCCTGTATACAGCCACTCTGCAACATTAGCCCTGTATACAGCCACTCTGCAACATTAGCCCTGTATACAGCCACTCTGCAACATTAGCCCTGTATACAGCCACTCTGCAACATTAGCCCTGTATACAGCCACTCTGCAACATTAGCCCTGTATACAGCCACTCTGCAACATTAGCCTTGTATACAGCCACTCTGCAACATTAGCCCTGTATACAGCCACTCTGCAACATTAGCCCTGTATACAGCCACTCTGCAACATTAGCCCTGTATACAGCCACTCTGCAACATTAGCCCTGTATACAGCCACTCTGCAACATTAGCCCTGTATACAGCCACTCTGCAACATTAGCCCTGTATACAGCCACTCTGCAACATTAGCCCTGTATACAGCCACTCTGCAACATTAGCCCTGTATACAGCCACTCTGCAACATTAGCCCTGTATACAGCCACTCTGCAACATTAGCCCTGTATACAGCCACTCTGCAACATTAGCCCTGTATACAGCCACTCTGCAACATTAGCCCTGTATACAGCCACTCTGCAACATTAGCCCTGTATACAGCCACTCTGCAACATTAGCCCTGTATACAGCCACTCTGCAACATTAGCCCTGTATACAGCCACTCTGCAACATTAGCCCTGTATACAGCCACTCTGCAACATTAGCCCTGTATACAGCCCCTCTGCAACATTAGCCCTGTATACAGCCACTCTGCAACATTAGCCCTGTATACAGCCACTCTGCAACATTAGCCCTGTATACAGCCCCTCTGCAACATTAGCCCTGTATACAGCCCCTCTGCAACATTAGCCCTGTATACAGCCACTCTGCAACATTAGCCCTGTATACAGCCACTCTGCAACATTAGCCCTGTATACAGCCACTCTGCAACATTAGCCCTGTATACAGCCACTCTGCAACATTAGCCCTGTATACAGCCACTCTGCAACATTAGCCCTGTATACAGCCACTCTGCAACATTAGCCCTGTATACAGCCACTCTGCAACATTAGCCCTGTATACAGCCACTCTGCAACATTAGCCCTGTATACAGCCACTACACTCATTAGCCCTGTATACAGCCACTCTGCATTGGAACTGCAACACTTACGGGTGTAAAAGTTTAAACATTGGGATCCTTAGCATAAAAAAAATCCCTAACCGAAAAACCATGTATTTATCCCCACTTAATTATAAATCACAGTTCAGTTATAACAATACATGATTTGCTGTGTTATAGCCAATAGGCTGGAAAGGCCTGGGGAAGATGTGCAATTCATATAAACCAGAGAGGAAGAGCCAAAAACGTAAACTACTTGGGAATTTGGGGGTGGCAGCGTAGCCTAGTGGTTAGAGTGTTGGACTAGTAACCGAAAGGTTGAAAGTTCAAATCCCTGAGCTGACAAATCTGTCGTTCTGCCACGTCATTGAAAATAAGAATTTGTTCTTAACTGACATGCAACGCATGACAAAACAAAAAACAAAAAGATGACGATTACCAAAACAGCACGCTTCTGTCTCCCTGGCCTGCCTGTATCTTCGCTAATGATGCAAGTGTGTTCAGTCTGTTGTCTTAGAGGGGTAAGCCTACTCTTAGTTTTGGTCTCATATGAAATTACAGTAGTATCGATTACGCTTTTCAGACGTATTGGGATGTAGCCCCTTGAAAGCGTTTCCGCTACGGCATGTTTGATTGTATGTTAGGGTAGGCTACACTGCGGGGTTTCAAATGCCGACACGAAACATTGTCTGGTGATATGAACGGATGCTGTACTTGTCTGTAAAGGAATGTCGCCTCTGAAGTGGGACTCAATCAGAACCGTCAACCAAATAATATCGAGCTGCGGAGCGCAAAGGTACAGACCTAATGTGGCACTTTTTTTAATTGTCTGAAAAGTTATCAATTGTCGCTATCGACATGTTGAATTGTAGCTGCGTTCTATCTGTAAAGGGTTGCGGTACATATAACTTCATTAATCTTGCCCTAGCGGTCATACATATGTAATAGCGCCCTTATTCTGCATTGTAAATTGATGTGGAATTGTATGATGTTTTCTTATCGTTTAAACGGAAAAACGATTTTTTTAAATGGCCGTTTAAACCTTTAAAATCTTGCTTAGCAAGATTGTCCATTTGTCACATCCCTAATTAGAACTGCAATGTAATGCATTGTAGAACGACGGAGCAGAGTAGCTATAGCTTATGTAGAGACATACCAAATAAATTGACAACATTTTAGGCGTAACAAACAAAACATGAATGGCACAAATGATCATTCATTCACCTGTCTGTAGTAGACTTCGTAAACTGGGTTTCCACTCGATAACTGCAGAGAAATCAAGAAACGTCAGGTGGAGATGTAGTTTTTTTTTTTAAATAGCACGTTTACTTACACATTTTGGTCTACTTACATTCAACACATTTTGGGAAGACTTGAAAGATGTAGCCTATGTTGTCACAGGTGAAGTTACAGCGAATCAACAGTGTCTAAATCTGTGTCACTGTGAGTATGAAGTGGTTTCAAGTCTGCCCTGATCATCTCTAACTGGAGCAACCCACATTACTTGTAATAAAGATAAGCAAGTCAATAGCCATAAGAAACAGTGTGAACAGTGACGATTAGGAAGATAAACAAGGAAATTACAGCTGAGCTAACAAGCACTGGATAACAGCTAGCAGTTCAACTTTTGGTGACTTGGCTGCAAGCTAACTTCAAAAAGACTAGTAGCTAATTGTTTGACAGTGTTACTGACACAACTACGATAGTGAACATTGATTGTCAATGTGATTCATGATATTAGGAAAATATAGCTACAGCAAGATAGCAATCATTTAGCTACACCAACTGAGCTACATTGTCGGCTTCCTTCCTGTTGCTAGCGAAAATGCCAGCAGCTAGCTAGACAGCTAACAAGGGGACATGCGTCAATCTTTGACTTCTCGGCTGGTGGCTACCATATAATTCAATCACTTTCAAGATTTGTGAATAACTAGCTAATGTACACCATTTAACCATAGCAAAAACATCTGGAAAGTACGTATTTGGAGTTACCTGGGTGAGAGTCATGAGCGCCGCCATATTTCCTGCTGTGTCGAGACCGCGCACACCCTTGAAGCTACAACGCGCCTCAACACTGACAGCTCCACATTGTTGACATCAGTGGTGTGGAGGAGCATGAAGGCATGCGGAGGGAAAACTTGTTATTTTCAGTAACACCGAATACAATAATACAATAGAATAGAACTAGCTACACCCTTTTCCATTGTTCACCCTTTTCTATTCAGTGCCAAGTCTAGGACAAAAAGGCTTCTCAACAGTTTTTAGCCCCAGGCCATAAGACTCCTGAACAGGTAATCAAATGGCTACCCGGACTATTTGCATTGTGAGCCCCCCCCCCCCCCCCCCCCCCCCCCCCCAACCCCTCTTTTTACGCTGCTGCTACTCTCTGTTTATCATATATGCAAAGTCACTAACTATACATTCATGTACATACTACCTCAATTGGGCCGACCAACCAGTGCTCCCGCACATTGGCTAACCAGGCTATCTGCATTGTGTCCCACCACCCACCAACCCCTCTTTTACGCTACTGCTACTCTCTGTTCCTCATATATGCATAGTCACTTCAACCATATCTACATGTACATACCACCTTAATCAGCCTGACTAACCGGTGTCTGTTTGTAGCCTCGCTACTGTTTATAGCCTGTCTTTTTACTGTTGTTTTATTTCTTTACTCACCTATTGTTCACCTAATACCTTTTTTTTTTGCACTATTGGTTAGAGCCTGTAAGTAAGCATTTCACTGTAAGGTCTACTACACCTGTTGTATTCGGCGCACGTGACAAATAAACTTTGATTTGATTTTCCATTCCTTATAACTTTTATGAAAAATATATTGGCAAAGAAGTTATGGTGATTATAGAACACAGACATTCAATAAATGGGAATAAACACTCAAGTTGGATCACTTATTGCCGAGGCATTTTGCTAACTTTCTGTGCTCATTATTCAACAGGCGCACTATTTTTGTAATTTATTGTCTGTCTTTATTACCGTTTTTTTGTATTGCTTTGGTACTATTTTCACAAGTATGTGGTGAATTTTATTAGTACAAAACTACAAACTGGTAACACTTGTAACACAGCTAGTCATACATATTGTGCCTTTCATTGTGCATTCATTTTGTTTGTAGACATCTTTCACCACACAACCCTTGATCCAAAATATACGTTAACTGTGAAATATAATGAGTACATTGGTTAAATCAGAAAAACACAAAATAATGATATCGTCTCAATTTAGTTATTTTAACAACCAGGTAATCCAATAGCAAAACATTTACGATACATGTTTCAAAATTGCCCTTTGAATGTAATATGCGACAGTACATTACAGTGTTTTCACATTAGACAACACACTTACAGAACCCATTAAAATTGACTGAACATCAAATGTCTATAATTTCCATCCCATGTGTGATAAAATGTGTGATGATTGAAGACATCTTTCACAATGTAATCACAATGCGAAATCGCAGTAAATATCCTCATTGTTCATGCAGCTGGGGAAAAACTTTTGGCATGGCGAATTCAGGCCTGACATACTGTCGGTCTGGATGTAAATCATTGCATGGCTCATCTGTAGGGGATGATATGTGACAGAATTAAGCCTAGACAACTGCACCACCGTGTGGCTGTCGCCTACCATTGAACGTCTGACTGACATGACATGATACCATCGCCTTACTAACGTCTGCGTGACGCCTGCGTGTTAATGAAAGTCATAAGGTGCATAGTTTATATTTAAATGTATTAAACCATAAATGTTAGAAACGTAATGTTTTTCCTGTGCACGCCGACATGCCAAAGTAGCCACCTTAAGCTAGGGCTTGTGTATTTCCTGTTATAGCTAATGGCCTATCTATAGGTAATCTGTCTTTCCCTCAACAGCTCATGGCATGGTATGTTGTCTTATCTCGCTGTATACAGATCTAAATATTGTTAGCCAATCACAGACTGTGTTGTTACCAGTTCCCAGTAGCCTACATCAGACAACCAATAAGAGTTGGGTCTGTGGCTTTCAGTCGAATAGAGTTCATAGGCTTTCATAGGCTTTCCCAGGGGCACTCGATTTTCGAGAGTGTCTGGCCAAGATAGTTTCCTTAGAGACGATGAAAAGAATTACCAAGATGTCCTTGATCCGACTGAGGAGTAAGCAGGTTATATTTAAGTTGTGATATCACTAGGAAATATTTAGCACTCCTGTGTTGCTAAGGCAAATTTGGTTGATTTGAAAATAATAACTTTTTGTCTACAACGAGTTGTATTCTTTCGGCGTATTGTCGAAAGCACATAGGCAATATCTTTTACTATGTCGATAGTGGAGTAGACTAGTGTACAATAATAACGTAGTTGTCATGCCCTGACCATAGAGATCTTTTATTCTCTATGTTGGTTAGGTCGGGGTGTGATTTAGGGTGGGTCATCTAGGCGTTTATATGTCGATGTTGGCCTGTTATGGTTCCCAATCAGAGGCAGCTGTTTATCGTTGTCTCTGATTGGGGATCATATTTAGGCAGTCATTTCCCCTTTGTGCTTTGTGGGATCTTGTCTATGGATAGTTGCATGTCAGCACTATTATTTAGCTTCACTTATCATTTGGTATTATTATTATTATTTTTTCCGCTGTTCATTTAATAAAGGAAAATGTAGGCCTACCACGCTGCACCTTGGTCCATTCATAATGACGAGTGTGACAGTAATTTGATGTGCTAGTATTATTTTTTTCATGGATGAATGAAATTGTAAATTAAAAAATACACACATGGGGCTATAGAATATATACATATTTTACATTGTAATACACTATCCCTACATACCACTGTGTGCTGGAGCTATGGATTTATTCGAACTGAATTGAATGGGGGATGCATAACTACTTTTCACTGAAGAAGAGAACGAGGTACAACATATAATTTCGATCAAAGACCTTAAAATCATGCCTGACAAGACCAATGAAATCATAACGATATGTTAATATAGTGTGGATAACAGAGTAGCCTATTCTACAATAATGTAAGTCTATGGGCTAGTATTAAATTAAATTGTAAATGTGTATGGGTACGCTACTTCATTCAATGATTATGGTATTGTAGAAGGTAGATAGAGGAGCAGCCTATTCTACAATAATAATGTAATTGAATGTGCTATAGTATGATTTGTGTAATTGATGAATGAAATTGTAAATGGGGATGGAGAGGCTACTTCATTCAGTAAATACTAAATGTCTTGCTATCTCTGGGAGTACGTTAGTGAAGGCTTTTCAGCTGTTGAACTATGGCAAGGTTGAAACCATTTCTAAATCTATCTTTCTTTTAGTCAAGAAGTGATGAGCCAGAGCAACCAATCAGCGTCCCTGCAGCTGTTCTACCCACCACCCCCACTGCTCTCCCTCCACAAGCAACCTCATCCTCTTCTCCACAAGCAACCTCATCCTCTTCTCCACAAGCAACCTCATCCTCTTCTCCACAAGGAACCTCATCCTCTTCTCCACAAGCAACCTCATCCTCTTCTCCACAAGCAACCTCATCCTCTTCTCCACAAGCAACCTCATCCTCTTCTCCACAAGCAACCTCATCCTCTTCTCCACAAGCAACCTCATCCTCTTCTCCACAAGCAACCTCATCCTCTTCTCCACAAGCAACCTCATCCTCTTCTCCACAAGCAACCTCATCCTCTTCTCCACAAGCAACCTCATCCTCTTCTCCACAAGCAACCTCATCCTCTTCTCCACAAGCAACCTCATCCTCTTCTCCACAAGCAACCTCATCCTCTTCTCCTGTTCAACTCATTTGACACCAGACTGAAAAGGACTGTACATACATACCTCTGTGCCCATCTCATTGCAACATGATCCATCCAAGGCCAAAGATGGACGCCTAAAATGTTAGAAATGTAAACAAGATGCTACAAGAGGCTGTTTCTGTGTCCCAAATGGCAACCCCTATTACATCTTTGGGGCCCTGGTTAAACATAGTGTACTATATAGGGAACAGTGTGCAAATTGGGTTGTAGACGCTGTATCTATATCAGCGAGGGGCTGATCCTATAACCTGCATACCTATTCCTTCATCAAGCACGAACACGGCTCTGTTGTCGCCCACGCATGATACCTATGCCAAGTACAATACACTGTGTGTGTGTGTGTGTGTGTGTGTGTGTGTGTGTGTGTGTGTGTGTGTGTGTGTGTGTGTGTGTGTGTGTGTACGGAGTTCCAAGAAAAGACATAGGGAGGATGGCAAAGGAGATAGCGATGAGAGTGAGAGCATACAGTATGAAAATACAGACCCCTTGGGATCTAAAATGAATATGGGGTGCCCTCTTGTGTCTCCTTTTTGTCCATTTGAGGATACTACAGCACCCCTGGTGGAGGTTCTTGGAACACTGCTATTTAAGTCTGAACAGAGGTTGACGAAAACCTTCAAAGTTGGTGGTGCTACCAGGCAGATGTTTGAGAAAGGGGTTCCAAAAGGGTTCTTTGCCTGTCACAAAAGGACAACCCTTTTTGGTTACAGGTAGAATTCTTTTTGGTTCCATGTGGAACCCTCTGTAGAAAGAGTTCTACCTGGAACCAAAAAGGATTCTCCTATGGGGACAGTGGAATAATCCTTTTAGGTTATAGATAGCGCCTTTTTATCTGAGTGTAGGCCTATATTGCAGTGGTGGTTCCGTGGTTTTCTGTAATAAAATAAATAACAAATACTATAAATATCAGAAATACTATGAAACAGACCCACTTTTAGCACACATTTTCAAGCAGGCAAAGTAACCTTCTATGTGTGCTGAGGCATGTGTGATCCCTCAACATTGGCAAGGTTGACAAAAAAAGACATGCTCACATGCAAACAAAAGTTAACATGTCTAACTTGCACCGTTATGCAATTATTAGGAGACTAGATACAAATAGCTAATACTGGCTACCAATGTTCAAGTATGAATTTATTGAGGCAAGCAGATCAGATATGTCAAGGTGGTACCCAAGTATATGCCATGTGTATATGTGACACATACATATGTATGGTCATATTTTTGATGTTTTATTTCATTTGTTATTTTATGAACCCATTTATTGTATCATAATGGAGGTTGGCTAGGTTGCTAATGGTTTACATGTAAGAGAAGGGATTAAGATGGCGTCTGAACATTCTGTACTTTTTTCCAACAATGTTTTAGATCCAATTTGTTTTATTCTCTATGAACAAAAGCTCAGTTTACTTTATGTAATATATGTAAATATGTGATGTCAAGAGAAAATGTGTTAGTGTTAATATTTGTACGAAAATAGCGTTTAACAGTTCGCTAGCTTGATGCTAACCAAATTTAGCTTGGCTAAGCGCTTGTTAGCTCTAGGCTAGTTGGTTTCAGTCAATGTTAGCTTACATGTTAGTGGTTAATAATGTAATGGTTGTAGCATTGTTTTGCATAGGCCTCCAGTAATTTGCAGTGTTTTCGAAATTGACACTAATAGTACAGTGAGTTATATATATAATGTGAATGTGTAGATGTATGGTGACTCCGAGTTTGTATGAACGGACCAACGGGACTGCCATGTGCAAGTCCTTGATGGGTACCAGGAATGGTGGGAGGACAACCTGAAGGTAATTATATTTGCACACAACAGCAGCGTCCAGACGTCCCGAGTACTCACCCTATCGCCTGCTGTACGGACGGGATCAGCAGCTGTTTACTGAGGTAAACAATACAATTGTATATACAATTATTGCATATACTCTAGTATAAAAAATGACCTAGTGTTTGTCTATTGCTATTTTTGTTTAACGTACTTTGAGATCACTTCAATTTTGATCAAATTTCGACCTGATGTGGTGGAAGTTGTCGGACCTAATCAGAAGGCCTTCGTGGACCACCTTCAGGCATGGGCTGAGAACGATGAAGAGGTTTTTGACCAGGTAAAAAGTACTGTCCACTGTTAATTTATTTTCTGGCCTTCCTTAGTTCTATATAAAATATGTATTTTAATATAATATGAAATATAATTGCATTTATTTCTATTATCAATCAAAGTGAGACTGAACATGGACAAGGTGTACGAGAAACAGAAGGAGAGCCACCGGAGGAGAATCAAGCAGACCAAGTGCTTCGACATCCGGGCAAATGACTTCGCTTGGAAGAAGGATTAAAGGAAGGCGAGGAATCTCAGTTCCACAATAAATGTTTGTTTTGTTCAATAAAGTCCATAATTTATGTCCAAATACCTCGTTTTGTTTGCGCGTTTAGTTCACAAATCCAAATTCACGAGGCGCAGGCCAGACTAAAAGTCAAAAAATTCCATTACAGTTCGTAGAAACATGTCAAACGATGTATAGAATCAATCTTTAGGATGTTTTTAACATAAAAAATGTTTCAACCGGAGAATTTCTTTGTCTTTAGAAAGAAAAAGGAAAGCAGCTACCTCTCACAGGCGCACGACTGACTGAGCTCATGGCATTCTGCCAAACCTCTTACTCAATCAGCTCTTATTCTCCCCTCCTTCACAGTAGAAGCCTGAAACAAGGTTCTAAAGACTGTTGCCATCTAGTGGAAGCCTTATGAAGTGCAATATGACCCCATAGACACTGTATATTGGATAGGCAAAGACTTGAAAACCTACAAACCTCAGATTTCCCACTTTCTGGTTGGATTTTTTTCTCAGGTTTTTGCCAGCCATATGAGTTCTGTTATACTCACAGACATCATTCAAAGAGTTTTAGAAACGGCAGAGTGTTTTCTATCCAAATCTACTAATAATATGCATATCTTAGCTTCTAGGTCTGAGTAGCAGGCAGTTTACTCTGGGCACCTCATTCATCCAAGCTACTCAATACTGCCCCCAGCCATAAGAAGTTTTAAACAGGTCAACATTCAACATCATAGTTCCCTCAAAGCTCATCACTAAGCTAAGGACCCTGGGGCCAGACGGATTACCAGGACGTGTACTCCGAGCATGCGCTGACAAACTGGCAAGTGTCTTCACTAACATTTTCAACCTGTCCCTGACCAAGTCTGTAATACCTACATGTTTCAAGCAGACCACCATAGTTCCTGAGCCAAACAACACAAAGGTAACCTGCCTAAAGGACTACCAACCCGTAGCACTCACGTCTGTAGCCATGAAGTGCTTTGAAAGGCTGGTTATGGCTCACATCAACACCATTATCCCAGAAACCTTAGCCCCACTCTAATTTGCATACCGCCCCAACAGATTCATAGATGATGCAATCTCTATTGCACTCCACACTGCCCTTTCCAACCTGTACAAAAGGAACACCTATGTGAGAATGCTATTCATTGACTACAGCTCAGCATTCAACATCATAGTTCCCTCAAAGCTCATCACTAAGCTAAGGACCCTGGGACTAAACACCTCTATCTGCAACTGGATCCTGGACTTCCTGATGGGCCGCCCTCAGGTGGTAAGAGTAAGTAACAACATATCTGCCACGCTGATCCTCAACACTGGGGTGAGTGCTCAGTCCCCTCCTGTACTCCCTGTTCACCCATGACTGCATGGCCAAACACAACTCCAACACCATCATTAAGTTTGCCGACGACACCACAGTGGTAGGCCTGATCCCCGACAACGATGAGACGGCCTATAGGGAGGAGGTGTCAGAAGAAGGCCCCCAAAAATTGTTAAAGACTCCAGCCACCCTAGTCATAGACTGTTCTCTCTGCTACCGCACAGGAAGCAGTACCAGAGCGCCAAGTCTAGGTCCAAAAGGCTTCTTAACAGCTTCTACCTCCAAGCCATAAGACTGCTGAACAGCTAATCAAATGGCTACCCAGACTATTTGCATTGTCCCCACCCCACCCCCCATTTTTAACTGCTGCTACTCTCTGTTTATTATCCATGCATAGTCACTTTACCTCTACCTACATGTACATTACCTCAATGACCTTGACTAACTGGTGACCCCCGCCCATTGACTCTGTACCGGTACCCCCTGTATACAACCTCCACATTGACTGTGTACCGGTACTCCCTGTATATAGCCTCCACATTGACTCTGTACCGGTACCCCCTGTATACAGCCTCCACATTGACTCTGTACCGGTACCCCCTGTATACAGCCTCCACATTGACTCTGTACCGGTACCCCCTGTATACAGCCTCCACATTGACTGTGTACCGGTACCCCCTGTATATAGTCTCCACATTGACTCTGTACCGGTACTCCCTGTATATAGCCTCCACATTGACTCTGTACCGGTACCCCCTGTATACAGCCTCCACATTGACTCTGTACCGGTACCCCCTGTATATAGTCTCCACATTGACTCTGTACCGGTACTCCCTGTATATAGCCTCCACATTGACTTTGTACCGGTACCCCCTGTATATAGCCTCCACATTGACTCTGTACCGGTACCCCCTGTATATAGCATCCACATTGACTCTGTACCGGTACCCCCTGAATTTAGCCTCCACATTGACTCTGTACCGGTACCCCCTGTATATAGCCTCCACATTGACTCTGTACCGGTACTCCATGTATATAGCCTCCACATTGACTCTGTACCGGTACCCCCTGTATATAGCCTCCACATTGACTCTGTACCGGTACCCCTGTATATAGCCTCCACATTGACTCTGTACCGGTACCCCTGTATATAGCCTCGTTATTGTTATTTTATTGTTGCTCCTTTATTATTAGTTATTATTCTATTTTTCATATACAGTATATATATATATTTGTAAAAACATTTTTAACTTCAGTTTATTTTAGTAAATACTTTCTAAAACACGTTTTTTTCTTAAAACTGCATTGTTGGTTAAGGGCTTGTAGTAAGTAACAATTTCCCCGTGATTTGATTTGATTCAATGTGATTCTCCCGAATAAAAAAGTATCTGTTAAGCTGTATAGTGTTTGCATAGACCCATACGATTCTATATATTTTTTGGGGGTCTTTTGCGGTAGCCACAGGCTACCACTAATATTCTAAATTGCGGAGCATTTAATAAACCAACCACATTTTCCTGTGATGTTGAGGCTGAGCAATACCTTTGATAGGCTTGTAGACTACGGAAATAATCGTGGAGTTAATCGTTGTTATTACCGAGATCACTTTATATAATCTGGACCGTTGTTTTTTCTAAGGTTAAGCAAACAAGCGAAAGCATATGTTTTTTGCCCATCTCTATAACAAGGTTTAGGCCTATATCCTCACATACCCCCTCAGTTCAGGCCCCGTTTTTAACCATAAGGCATCTCCACAGAAATGTATTGCATGGTGACAGTGGTTGTGTCTGTTAAACTGGGAACTCTTGGGGGAAGAAACTAGGTCAAATCATGACATCAGTGATTTTCAGGTCAGAGAAAGATGCCCGAGTTTCTGAATTGGAATTCCGAGTTGGATGGCCGTTATAAACTATTTTTCCCATTCTGAGCTCGTTTTTTTTTCTTCGAATTCCCAGTTGTCTGAAGTCGGAAGTCAGAGATTGCCGAGTTCCGAGTTGTTTTGAATGCGCCACTAGAGACCTAGGCTACCTCTTATTTCTGAATAGGGCTACCTCCAACAAAGAAGCCATTGTGTCTGTACTGATGTGAGAAAGTAATGGTAATCTACACAGTAATGGTGGCTGGCTGCCTATGGTGGCTGGCTGCCTATGCCTATTTTAGCATGATCGACACATTTAATTGATTAGATTACTCTGGCAATGGAAAATATTTTTTACAAAATCATGTACATGTAGTCGTTTGTAAGCCGTTCATGTTGCGATCTTTAATAATAAACTAAACATACACTTAAACTAACATGTGACGCGTAACACATATAGATGTTTTTAAGGCATTCATGGTAGGATCTGTCATAATAAACTAACACATAAATCAGTAGCACATAAGATGACTAGAACACCACGTCTACATGACGTGTACGTGTCACGTGACATGACCATGACGTAAACGCGTCGGCAGTATGACGCCTTAGAAAACAACTTGCCTCCATTGACAGTCCATGTTAATTCAAGGGCGGTATTTATGGCGCTAGGAAGACATTAGGTGACTTGGTGAGAGGTATCAGTAACTTCACAAGGTTTAAAACTGGCACCTATCACCCCCCATATCATCCATGGCCTGAAGGAGGGTGGTTCGCTCATGGGGGTGGCGACCATACATCTTCCACCTGTATTGTAATCAAGTATTGTATTGTACGTATGTATTGTAGTGGTCCTGTACGTGGCTCAGTTCATACATATTATGAACATTTGAACATCTTGGCCATGTTCTGTTATAATCTCCAATCGAAACAGCCAGAAGAGGACTGGCCACCCCTCATAGCCTGGTTCCTCTCTAGGTTTCTTCCAAGGTTTTGGCCTTTCTAGGGAGTTTTTCCTAGCCACCGTGCTTCTACACCTGCATTGCTTGCTGTTTGGGGTTTTAGGCTGGGTTTCTGTACAGCACTTTGAGATATCAGCTGATGTAAGAAGGGCTATATAAATAAATGTGATACTGTAAGAGCATGGCACTAGCAGCACCAGAGTTGTGGGTTCGATTAATACCAAAATGTGTGGATTATTTTCACTTTCAATAAAAGCTACGTAAATATATTACGGTATTACAGTTCTGTATTAGCAACTTCGTTTTTGGATACATGTTTACAGTAAAGGGGATGCATTTATTTGTTTTTGACTTTATTTATTTATTATTACTGCACTGTAAGAGCGACAAACAAAAGTCGCTGCACCTGCTGTAACATCGGCATATCTGTGTACGCGACCAATAAACGTTGATTTGTTGCATATAGCACGTCTCTGATATTGTCCGATTTTTTAAAAACGTATTGTGAAGTAAAATCATAAGTCATCATAGTAGATTCGAGTATATATATCATACTTTCTGTTTCTACTTTACACATTTTCATTATGTAGTTCTCAAAATCTGTAGGAGACAAACCAGATATGTAAATCTATAAATTTACCAAATGTTTAAAATTAGGAGCAGTCGGATTAATAGTAAAATCTATATTAACAAAAGAGAATCCTATCAAAAGTAATGTGAGCGTTGCTTTATATGAACATGTATTGCAATGTGAAAAAGTGACTGTGTTGTACTTAAGAACATTTTCAATTGACTAAGAGTTTTGAAACTGCACTTTTGATCAGTTTAGAGTTTTGTACTACGTTGTAAAAATGTACCACATGTAAAAAAAAAATGCACCAAAGCGATAAAACTCTCCAGTGTTGTCACCCACGTGGCAAAATGGTTAAATTATTTTTGTATTTTTAATTAATGTAATGTAATTGGTTGATCATGAGTCAGACCCTTCTCAGATTATTTTTCCTACTGTGTCTAATATCAAACAATATTTTCAGTATAATATATAGGGGTCAATCATAAGACCTCAGTTAACTTATTTTAATAAAACTTTGGTATCAATAACATTGTTATAAGACAAGTGTGCATTCCTAGGTGACATTGCTGTACAACATGGGGTTGAAATGACAGCAATTATATGTTTGGTGTCCAACAGACCCTTGGCATTGTTAGGATGGAATGCCATTCAACTACCATAAACAATCACCATACTTTCAAGGGGGAGGGAGGAATGTTTGCAAATAAATATTTCAAATTCAAAGCAGAATCTAAAACTGTATTTGACAGTCACAGCATTGAATAGGAGGGACAATTTATAAATGACTAATCTTTCACAATATTCATCAAAACACAGAGAACCCAACAACTGTTTTAATGGCCAAGCAAGTAATCTCATTGAACATGTATGGAAACAAACAGTAAAGACACACAAACAGTGAGGAAAATTCAGTGCGAAACAAATTGATGTAATGTGAACACAGTAGAATAACAATGAGCTGATCTGAATGACAAAGTGCCAGGTCTATGAGAAGGCATGTTGAGAAATCTGTTGCACTTTACAAACATTCAGTGGTACAAGAATCAATTTATTTCCAAACGATGACAAACAGTGACTTTGTGAATCACTTCAGAGCGGAGAACATCTTGGTGTTTTAAGTTGATTCTGGACAAAAATGGCAGAGCAGATGACAAGGGGAATATAGCAATGTTACACGGTACAAAAGTAAATTAACTGCTGTTGGACATAAAGACACTGAACATACTACACAATTAAGCATGACATATTGGATTGGGAGGACCTATGAATGTCATATCTGGATAAGGGAAACAAAAACCACCTAAAAACATACAAGCTGATGTGTGAATCACTAAGTCCAATATCACCCAATCTGTAGCCCAAATGGCACCCTATCCCCTAATATATATAGTGCATTACTTTTAACCAGGGGTCCTGGTCAAAAGTGCACTATATCAGAGATAGTGTGCCATTTAGGATACACACTTCAGTCAAGCTTGTAACTCTCAATGGACCCATTGGCTTCTCAGGGGATGGATGCATAGCAGCCATGATAACTCCCTGGTTAGTAGAGCCAGAGTGGGAAACACACCCTAAATCACAAGTCAACCCCTAGCTCCTACCCCATAGGTACTTGTGTAGATCTCAGAGGATTGGATAATTGGCAGATCCATTTTGCCCTCTGTTGGAATTGTAGCCAAATTGTGGACATCCTTCCCGAATCTCTCAGATCTACACCAGACATTAGGATGTAGTGGCTAGGGGTTGAATTGGGATTCAGACAGACACTCATGTCCAGGCCAGCCTATAGCTCATCTTTCTCTGGAGCCTCCTCTTCCTCAGTTCCTTCCTCTGGCGTCTCCTCTTCCTCCTCCTCCCCTTCGTCCTCCCCTTCCTCACCTTCCTCTTCTGCCTCAGTGGCTTGTTCTTTGTTTTTCTCATCCTCCTCTTTACGTTTCTTGTCATCTTCCTCCTGTTTCATTTTCTTCTCTGGCTCCTGTGACAGGTATAAAGAGGGGTGGTAACAGTAGATGGACAGGTATTGACAGTGAACTGGAAGCCTTATTGTGGTAGGTGGCATGTTCACCATTTCTGCTCAAGCCCAGCACTAGGACACCCGATTCAACTAACCAAGGAGTTGATTGCTTGATTAATTGAAACAGGTGTGTTAATATTGGGAATGTACAATACACTTGTGAGTGACAAATAGGTAACAGACTCATAGAATAGAGGACCAGCCAGTTCAACACAGTATAGTTATTACATACCTTAGTAACACCCCATGTCTCAGCTCCAAACTTCTCTGCTTCCTTCACATCATCTGAGACCAGGAAGTTGTCAAAGATTGTGCCAGATTTCACCTGCAAAGAAACTCATGATGTTGGTGTCTTATCTACATTGATAAAAAATAAAAAGCTATTTATTTTTCACGTGACCAGGAAAAGGCCCTACTATCTACAATTAGCATTACGGTAGATAGTCATAAGGGTATAGTACAAAGGAAGCGAGACCTACTCCGGGTCTTCTAAAGCTAACCAGCTTCAGTTAACTTAGCTTACTACAAAGCAGCTTCAATGGGGTTCGCCAGCTAACATTGATAACAACCACAACCAATCTTCAGGGTCATTAATAAAAGCTAAACTTCAATGTGTGTTTTTGATTGTCGAGTCTGATATATCATCCTCATTTCAAGCTCATCTTTTTATATATTTAGGCACGTTAGCTGGCCAGCTCATTGACCCTGCTTTGTAGTAAGCGAACTGAAGTCGGCTAGCTTCGAAGACCCTTAGTAGTATACCCCTCAGGAGTTTCTTGGCAAGGTCACATGTTTAGGTAAAACTTCAGGGTAAAAATATGAGTTTCTCACCGGTGTCCACCATTAAAATGCATACATTTTTATTAAATAAATCATATTAGAAATATGTAGCATCTATGCATAATGTATTATGTTATATTTAAAATTCTGTTGTGTCCAGTCTCACCTGCCACAGATCCAGGCCCAGGACACTGATGTCATCAAACTTGTAGATGGTAGAGTCAGCGGCGTACTCTGGGTTATCGATCTCAGGATGGACCCAGGCTCCTTTGTAGTTAGGGTTGTCAATCTGCTTGGGCTTCCACTCTCCCTGCAGACAACGCATGGATGTTGCTTTAGCCATTGTTTTTAAAAGCCTTAGGCGCATTCTCCCTGCACCTTAGCCCAGGGCTAAGGAAGACTTTAGCCTGTGGCTAAGGAAGACTTTAGCCTGTGGCTAAGGAAGACTTTAGCCTGTGGCTAAGGAAGACTTTAGCCTGTGGCTAAGGAAGACTTTAGCCTGTGGCTAAGGAAGACTTTAGCCTGTGGCTAAGGAAGACTTTAGCCTGTGGCTAAGGAAGACTTTAGCCTGTGGCTAAGGAAGACTTTAGCCTGTGGCTAAGGAAGACTTTAGCCTGTGGCTAAGGAAGACTTTAGCCTGTGGCTAAGGAAGACTTTAGCCTGTGGCTAAGGAAGACTTTAGCCTGTGGCTAAGGAAGACTTTAGCCTGTGGCTAAGGAAGACTTTAGCCTGTGGCTAAGCGAATGTTCACCCGTGCACATTTTAGAAGTGGGCTAGTTGGCCCTGTTCCGGAGCACGGTTAGCTCCGACTTTTCAGAGTTAGCCCCAGAAACACGGTGCCAAAATAGCCAGTGTGAAACAGGGTCAAGAACAATGCCTAGCATGCTCACTGTCCAAATCACAAAAGCTGCACTGAAACTTAATTTACATATCAAATTAACATGCATCATGAGCATATGTAAAATCATACCATTTCATCCTTCAATCTGAGCAAAATACTGTAATACGTGCAAAAATTGGTTGCTATGCCTAACAAAAATGGTTGCCATGCAGGTTGGCTAATGTCTTCGTACTTAGCCAACTAAAGCTACTGCTGGAAGGGCACTAAACACTGTTTTCATGTCGACATTTAATTGGATGTAGCCACGATAACAATATTGTTGCAGGATTTCGCCTGGATCAGAAAAGTTGCTCTCGTTCGTGCACAGCATTCACTGAAAATATTTTCTTAACTCGTCTTGAACTGCACTCTTGGTTGAGGGCTTGTAAGTAAGCATTTCACGGTAAAGTCTACACTTGTTGTATTCGGCGCATGTGACAAATAAAGTTTGATTTGAATAATCTCTGTACAGGGGCGAGATCGCATGTCAAAAGTAAAACAGTTTCTGAGGTCAGACGGCAAAAACCATCACCGTTTGGAATTCAAATAGTGGTCCAGAAGCAAGAGGAAATGGCATTACTAAGTGTCTTGTAACATTGGTCGCACGTCAGAGATAAAAGGTAGTCTAGCGGTTAGCGGTTCAAATCCCTGAGCCAACTAGGTGAAAAATATGTTAATGTGCCCTTGAGCAAGGCACTTAACCATAATTGCTCCTGTAAGTTGCTCTGGATAAGTGTATCTACCAAATGACTAAAATGCTAAATAAAAATGTTGGTCGCTTGTCCGTTATCCCAGGGCTTTGGAATACGTGCGAATACTTACCCCAGTGTAAAAAAATGCTCGTGTGAACACAGGCTAAGCTAGCCTGTGGCTAAGAACAATGCAGAGTGATAATGTCTAAAGAGTCTTCCTCAACTTGTGCCAGTTGCACAAAGGTTTAGCCCTAGCCAGTTTTAAGCCTTTTTTTTATGGTCAGAGGCCAGTTTTGCAACAAACGGTCCAAATTGTGTGGCATTATTTCAGGAAACAACTTCCTCCATTCCACTTCACAAAAACTGAATGGCAACAAAAGCTGTTGCAATGTTGCTAGAACTTCCCTTTCAAGAATACCATGTTTCTCACAACGTTGCGGTCTTGAATGGCACTCTGGCTAAGCACATCTCATTGACAAATTAGCTGAAAACACACTCCTCTTGGTTCAGTTTGATAACACCTCCCCCCTAAGCTGATATTAGTTGAGAAACACTGTCCTTGTGTACCATCCATTACACATTTTTGTCCTAGAACCACACTAACAAATCTGAGTCAAACTACTTATAGCAAGCCATTGATTAGTTGAATTAGGTACACTTGTGCTGGGCTTGTAGACTGGAGTTGAGCAACACTGGTATAGTGTGATCACTGATCACCGCCCCAGCCTAGTTTAACACAAACCTTGTACTCTGGGTTGGTGATCACAGGTGGCTCCCACTCTCCATCCATGTCCACGTCCCAGTCGTCAGGCTTCTTGGCATCAGGGTCAGGGATGTTCTCAGCCACATCCCAGTCCTGGAAGAATACAATACAGTCATTTACTACTACAGTATAGCTTACTGTACCAATCCTAGAAACATAGCTCACAATATAAAAATCGCTTCCTGCTATGGCACATCGAGGTCAGCCTCACTATATATCATGGTAAAACCAATAATATATGACTTAGATGAAAATAGCTGTAGGTACTCTGGTCACTGGTACCGCTTATATTTAAGAGCAGGAGCTCCACAATACTTTTAAGTTAATAGTCTCAGAGGAACAGGAACTCAAACAGTGAAACATCTGAGGTGTTGCTACTAGCTCCTCCCGAGTGTCGCAGTGGTCTAAGGCACTGCATCTCAGTGCTAGAGGCGTCACTACAGACCCTGGTTAGATTCCAGGCTGTATCACAACCGGCCGTGATTGGGAGTCCTGTAGGGCGGTGCACAATTGGCCCAGTGTCGTACGGGTTTGGCCAGGGGGTAGGCCATCATTGTAAAATAAGAATTTGTTCTTAACTTCTTATGGCTGCAGGGGCAGTATTGAGTAGCTTGGATGAAAAGTGCACAAAGGTGCCCAGAGTAAACGGCCTGCTCCTCAGTCATAGTTCCTAATATATGCATATTATTATTACTATTGGATAGAAAAAAACTCTGAAGTTTCTAAAACTGTTTGAATTATGTCTGAGTATAACAGAACTCATGTGTCCGGCAAAATCCTGAGAAGAAATCCAACCAGGAAGTGAGAAATCTGAGTTTGGTCGATTTTCAACTCATCGCCTATTGAAAACACTGTAGGATATGGATCTGTTTGCACTTCCTACGGCTTCCACTAGATGTCGACAGTCTGTAGAACGTTGAATGAAGCTTCTACTGTGATGTTGAGCCAGATGGGAGCTGTTTGAGTCAGTGGTCTGGCAGAGAACCAGGTCCTGGTCATGCGCATTCCACATGATATTGACTTGCGTTCCATTACTTCGATAGACAAAGAAATTCTCCGGTTGGAACGTTATTGAATATTTATGATAACATCTTAAAGATTGATTCTATACTTAGTTTGACCTGTAATATAACTTTTAAAAGTTTTCGTCCGACGTTCGCCTGGACCTGCACAAGCGTTTGGACATGTGTACTAAACACGCTAACAAAAGTAGCTACTTGGACATAACCGAACAAAACTAACATTTCTTGTGGAAGTGGGAGTCCTGGGAGTGCATTCCGACGAAGATCAGCAAAGGAAAGTGAAGATTTATAATGCTTTTTATGAGTTTTGTTGACTGCACAATTTGGCGGGTAACTGTATGGTTTACTTTTGTGGCTGAACGCTGTTCTCAGATTATTCAATATTCTCCTTTTGCCGTAAAGATTTTTGAAATCTGACACAGCGGTTGCATTAAGAACAAGTGTATCTTTAA
Organism: Salvelinus fontinalis; assembly: GCF_029448725.1. Taxonomy (NCBI): domain Eukaryota; kingdom Metazoa; phylum Chordata; class Actinopteri; order Salmoniformes; family Salmonidae; genus Salvelinus; species Salvelinus fontinalis. The sequence continues at coordinate 2,903,384 of NC_074681.1, forward strand.
TTATATGTAAAACATGTATCTTTCATCAAAGTTTATGATGAGTATTTCTGTTATTTGACGTGGCTCTCTGCAATTTCTCCAGATATTTTGGAGGCATTTCTGAACGTAAGGCGCCAATGTAAACTGAGATTTTTGGATACAAATATGAACTTAATCAAACAAAACATACATGTATTGTGTAACATGAAGTCTTATTAGTGTCATCTGATGAAGATCAAAGGTTAGTGATTAATTCTCTATTTCTGCTTTTTGTGACTCCCGTCTTTGGCTGTAAAAAATAGCTGTGTCTTTCTGTGATTTTGCGGTGACCTAACAATCGTTTGTGGTGCTTTCACTGAAAAGCCTTTTTGAAATCGGACACTTTTGGGGGATTAACAAGATTACCTTTAAAATGGTATAAGATACATGTATGTTTGAGGAATTTTAATTATGAGATTTGTTTTTTGAATTTGGCGCCCTGCACTTTCACTGGCTGTTGTCATATCATCCCGTTAACGGGATTGCAGCCAGAAGTTAACTGACTTGCCTAGTTAAATAAAATAAACTCCGCTCAGCTCCTGCACTGACTATGGTAATAATGAGGCATCTGTTCTCTACTTTCTTTTACTGGGTGTATTTTACAGCAAAGTGTCTTCATATGACCTAAATGCAGTTTAAATAAAAGTTTGATTTGAATAGGCTTGGTGCCAAGTGGTTTTTAAAGACAGCGGTTGTACCTCTGGCTTGGTGTCTTCAGCATCGTCCATCTTGGGGCGGTCGTCCCAGTCCTCGGGCTTCTTGGCCTCGGGGTCCTTGATGGTCTTAGCTGGCAGGAAGTCCCAGTCCTCCTCCAGAGTGCCTGACTCAACCTTCTCGTTATCGATCTTCACCTCGTAGGTGTGGTTTGGGTTCAGGATCAGTGTGTACAGGTGGGTCAGCTCGTCATCCTGAAGAGGGGGAGAGATCGCTTAGGTTAAAGTAGGTGTGTGTGTGAGAGAGTGAGTGAAACAGAAGGTAATCAGAGAACAGAACTCAAAATGTGAGCACCTTACCTTGCACTTGATTTCCTTCTTGATGAGGTGATTCTTGCCCTTGTAGTTGAAGATAACGTGGACCTTCTTGGTGCTGTAGCCACAGATGTCAGGGCCTGTACAGGTCGCAGGACAGAGTATGATCAAATAAGCACTAGATGTCGACTGATTAATTAGGGCCGATTTCAAGTTGTCATAACAATCTGTATTTTTGGACGCCGACTACAATGCCTTCCAATAGGAAACTGCGTGGCAGGCTGACCACCTGTTAAGTGAGTGCATCAAGGAGCCATGGTAAGTTGCTAGCATTAAACTTATCTTATAAAAAACAAACTACACATGGGTGATGAGATTACTAGGTTAACTAGCTTGTCCTGCGTTGCATATAATCAATGCAATGCCTGTTAATTTATCATAGAATCACAGCCTACTTCGCCAAACACGTGATTTAACAAAAGCGCAATCGTTGCACTTATGTACCTAACCATAAACATCAATGCCTTTCTTAAAATCAATACACAGAAGTATATATTTTTTTAAACCTGCATATTTAGTTGAATTTAATTCATGTTAGCAGGCAATATTAATTAGGGAAATTGTCTCACTTCTCTTGCAGTCATTGCACACAGAGTCAGGGTATTTGCAACAGTGTGGGCCGCCTGGCTCGCTGCGAACTAATTTTCTAGACTTTTACATAATTATGACATAACATTGAAGGTTGTGCAATGTAACAGCAATATTTAGACTTAGGGTTGCCACCCGTTCGATAAAATACGGAACAGTTCCGTATTTCACTGAAAGAATAAACGTTTTGTTGTCGAAATGATAGTTTCCGGATTTGACCATATTAATGACCAAAGGCTCGTATTTCTGTGTTTATTATATTATAATTAAGTCTATGATTTGACAGAGCAGTCTGACTGAGCGGTGGTAGGCAGCACCAGGCTAGTAAGCATTCATTCAAACTTTAGTGCGTTTGCAAGCAGCTCTTAGCAATGCTTGAAACACAGCGCTGTTTATGACTTCAAGCCTATGAACTCCCGAGATTAGGCTGGCAATTCTAAAGTGCCTATTAGAACATCCAATAGTCAAGGTATATGAAATACAAATGGTATAGAGAGAAATAGTCAACGTGTCATAATTCCTATAACTACAACCTAAAACTTCTTAACTGGGAATATTGAACCACCAGCTTTCATATGTTGAGCAAGGAACTTAAACGTTAGCTTTTTTACATGGCACATATTGTACTTATACTTTCTTCTCCAGCACTGTGTTTTTGCATTATTTAAACCAAACTGAGCATGTTTCATTATTTATGAAACTAAATAGATTTAATTTTTAAGTTAGATTTAAGTTAAAATAAAAGTGTTCATTCAGTATTGTTGTAATTGTCATTTTAACAAATACACACATTTAAATAAATAAAAAATAATAATGAAATCGGTATCGGCTTTTTTTGGTCCTCCAATAAAATCGGTATCAGCGTTGAAAAATCACAATCAATCGACCTCCACTAGAGACCTTCCATCCAGTCACCACAAAGTTTTTCAATATAATTGAGTCATCGTCTCACACACACACACACACACACCAGTCCTGATGTTCCTGCCCACGTTATTAGACTAGGAAATAAACCTACTCATAGGTTACAATAAGGACCCAGAGTTTTCCCTGGTCATGTCACAACATGTTCAATTTAGGAAAAACTCCTGTGTGTATTCACTAACCAAATGGAAGCAAATGGAACAAAAACAGGGAGGGACCTACCGGAATTTGTATAATATAAAAACTTGTGTTTGTTGCAAAATGTTTGCCTACAATTTTCTATGATGTGCGCTAATGAAAACACCCCAGTGCACTGCCCATAAGACCAGACAGAGTACCTACCGAACATAATATAGTACTGGGAGTCTCCGTGCATCTCAGCCTGGTCAAGGGTGGAGGGGAACACCTTGACATAACCGCCACCACAGTCAATTTTCTGCTCGTGTTTCACAGTGAACTGGATCACCAGAGTCTTTCCCTCGTTGCTGAAGGGTTCGAAGCGGGCCGATGCGGCATAGAAACGGGCGTCCTGGCTGGTCTGTAGACCTGGGGACACAGCCAGAGTGATGCATGGTGAACACTGATGAATACTCGCTGTATAACGGTCATAAATGACTGACAACACCATAGTCACAAATCACAATACACCCCCAACAGCCATTATCCGTATCTCAGTTAACAGAACATGTTTAAGACCCCAGCCATTCAGCAGGCTGCAGGTTTGTGGTAAATTCCATCAATTCAGGAAGTAAACCGAAAAGCTACAACCAGCGTAGGAATTTCCGTTCACTTCCTGAAATGACCCCAACCCTGGTAGGCAGCACTGACCCAGGAGACAAAGGAACTGACCCAGTAAGGTCATCGACCCAGGAGGCAATAATCAACTAACCTTTGTCCTTCTCAGCATCGCCATAGAAGTTACCAGCTGTCAGTTTCCACTCTCCGTAATCTGCCTTGTGCTTAGAGTCCAGCCAGCGAGTCTTCCAGGCATCTGCAGAAAGATATACCAACCAATGAACAGTCAGAATCGTCAAAAAAATGAAGACCAGTCACTGATATCGCCTTAGTGTAAAATATGGCGTAAGGCCTTCTCCATCTCAAACACAGTAATTTTACAGTCTGGACACCATCTGATAAGGGCAAAACAGTAATTTCAATTTTAATTAAAACAAAAAGGTGTCACTAGCCACTTCTCAGATGACAGACAAAAACAAATGGCTTGATGATTAGGTATGGTCAGTCGAATGTTACAAATGGAACTCATGATTATGGCTGAATAGACCAGTGTAGCCTAACTAACGTGACTGTAGTTAGCTAACTAAGTCCGCAAATGTTGCATTGTCAAAGCTAACTTTCTTTCCATAGGTAGCAATATAGCTAGCATTAACATGAAAGTAATGAATTTGAAACAAAATCTGCAGTATACAGTTAAATTGAAGAGAAGGAGGCAGTGTGACAACACATTTCTAAGTCCATCTTTGAAACTCGTGCTTGGCCTAAGTAGGCTAACTAGCTAACGTTTCCAGACGAGGGTGGAACGTCAGAAATAAAACGAACTTACCTCCATCAAGGAATTGCTCTTGGAAGTAAACGGTAGAATGAACAGAAAATATGGACAGAATTATCGCGAATGATCCCAAGACCTGCATGTTGACCGCCTAAAGCTTAAACGTTGTCCTCAAAAGAGACTCTTCCAGGAAATGTCTTGTGATTTCATTGAATGACAAGGAAGGGAAAGCAATTTCGGAGTTGCTCGAGTGAACAGATGTCTGCCTCTCATTGGTTCAAACGCTATCAGCCTTAACCAATCAGATGAGCCCACGAAACACACGCTCGGTCATTCCTCTTCCGGTGAACTAAATTCCGCTGAACCAGTGGTAAATTGTTTTGATTTGATAGTACAGAGTTTATGTCAAAATGTACTTTTCATAGCAGGTTAGGATAACTTATGCAGCAGGTTAGGATAATTAACGTAGCAGCTTAGGAAAAGGGTTAGGGTTAGCTCAAATACAAAATGGCCTAACTTTTAAAATCGGATTCATGGTCAGATTGAGCCTTATTCTACAATGTAGAAAATACAAAAAAATAAAGAAAATACTTGAATGAGTAGGTGTGTCCAAACTTTTGACTGGTACTGTATGTATGTATGTACATTACCAGTCAAACGTTTGGACACACCTACTCATTCCAGGTGTTTTCTTTATTTATTACTATTTTATACATTGTAGTTTAACAGTGAAGACATCACACTGTGAAATAACACATGGAATCATGTAGTAACCAAAAAAGTGTTAAACAAATCCAAATATATATTATATTTGAGATTCTTCAAAGTAGCCAATGTTTGCCTTGACAGATTTGCACACGCTTGGCATTCTCTCAACCAGCCTCATGAGGTAGTAACCTGGAATGCATTTCAATTAACAGGTGTGCCTTGCTAAAAGTTTATTTGTGGAATTTCTTTCCTTCTTAATGCGTTTGAGCCAATCAGCTGTGTTGTGACAAGGTAGGGGTGGTATACAGAATATAGCCCTATTTAGTAAAAGGCCAAGTCCATATTATGTCAAGAACAGCTCAAATAAGTAAACAGAAACGACAGTCCATCATTACTTTAGGACATGAAAGGAAGTATATCTGAAAAATGTCAAGAACTTTGAAAGTTTCTTCAAGTGCAGTCGCAAAAACCATCAAGCACTGTGATGAAACTGGCTCTCACGAGGACTGCCACAGGAAAGGAAGACCCAGGGTTACCTCTGCTGCAGAGGATAAGTTCATTAGAGTTACCAGCCTCAGATTGCAGCCGGAATAAATGTTTCACAGAGTTCAAGTAACATACACATCTCAACATCAATTATTCAGAGGAGACTGCATGAATCAGACCTTCATGGTCGATTTGCTGCAAAGAAACCACTATTAAAGGTCACCAATAATAAGAAGAGACTTGCTTGGGCCAAGAAACACGAGCAATGTACATGAGACTGGTGGAAATCTGTCCTTCGGTCTGATGAGTCCAAATGTGAGATTTCTCGTTTCAACCGCCGTGTCTTTGTGAGACGTAGAGTAGGTGGACGGATGATCTCCGCATGTGTGGTTCCCACCGTGAAGCATGGAGGAGGAGGTGTGATGGTGTGGGGGTGCTTTGCTGGTGACACTGTGATTTATTTCGAATTCAGGGCACACTTAACAGGCATGGCTACCACAGCATTCTGCAGCGATACGCCATCCCATCTGGTTTGCGCTTAGTGGGACTATGATTTGTTTTTCAACCGGACAATGACCCAACACACCTCCAGGCTGTGTAAGGGCTATTTGACCAAGAAGGAGAGTGATGGAGTGCTGCATCCGATGACCTGGCCTCCAGTATCACTCAACCTCAACCCATTTGAGATGGTTTGGGATGAGTTGGACCACAGAGTGAAGGAAAATCAGCCAACATGTGCTCAGCATATATGAGAACTCCTTCAAGACTGTTGGAAAAGCATTCCAGGTGAAGCTGGTTGAGAGAATGCCAAGCGTGTGCAGAGCTGTCATCAAGGCAAAGGGTGGCTACTTCTCAAATATGTTTAACACTTTATTAGTTACTACATGATTCCATATGTGTTATTTCATAGTGTTGATGTCTTCACTATTATTCTATAATGTAGAAAATAACCTTTAGCTCAGTGCGAATGTTGCCTGTAATCCATGGCTTCTGGTTGAGGTATGTACGTACAGTCACTGTGGGGACAACGTCCTCGATGCCCATATTGATAAAGCCAGTGACTGATGTGGTGTACTCCTCAATGCCATCGGAAGAATCCTGGAACATATTCCAGTTGTGCTAGCAAAACAGTTCTGTAGTTTAGCATCTGCTTCATCTGACCACTTTTTTATAGACCGAGTCACTGATGCTTCCTGCTTAAATTTTTGTTTGTAAGCAGGAATCAGGAGGATAGAACTATGTTCAGATTTGCCAAATGGAGGACGAGGGAGAGCTTTGTACGCATCTCTGTGTGTGGAGTAAAGGTGGTCGAGATTTTTTCCCCCTCTGGTTGCACATTTAACATGCTGATAGAAATTAGGTAAAACTAATTTAAGTTTTCCTGCATTAAAGTCCATGGCCACTAGGAGCGTCGCCTCTGGATGAGCATTTTCCTGTTTGCTCATAGCGGTATACAGCTCATTGAGTGCGGTTTTAGTGCCAGCATCGGTCTGTGGTGGTATGCAGACAGATACGAAAAATACAGATGAAAACTCTCTAGGTAGATATTGTGGTCTACAGCTTATCATGGGATACTCTACCTCAGGCGAGCAAAACCTCGAGACTTCCTTAGTTATCGTGCACCAGCTGTTGTTTACATATATGCATAGGCCCCAGCCCCGTGTCTTACCAGAGGCTGCTGTTCTATCCTGCCGATAGAGTGTATAACATGCCAGCTGTATGTTCTTAATGTCGTCGTTCCGCCACGACTCGGTGAAACATAAGATATTACAGATTTGAAAGTCCCGTTGGTAGGATATACGTGCTTTAAGTTCGTCCCAATTATTTTCCAGCAATTGAACGTTAGCTAGTAGGACAGAAGGCATAGGCAGATTAGCCTCTCATCACCTGATCCTCACAAGGCACCCTGATCTTTTCGCCAAAATCTGTTTCCTTCTCCAGCGAATGACTTGGATCTGGGCCTGGTCGGGAGTCTGTAGTATATCCCTCCCTTCCGACTCATTGAAGAAAATCTATTCGTCTAATCGCAGGGGAGTAATCGCAGTTCTGATGTCCAGGAGCTCTTTTCAGTCATAAGAGACGGTAGCAGCAACATTATGTACAAAACAAGTTACGAACAATGCGAAAAAACAAACAAAATAGCATGGTTGGTTAAGAGCCGATAAGATGGCAGCCATCCCCTCCGGCGCCATCATTCTTCTTGTCTATATAAGGTCCCACAGTTGACAGTGCATGCCAGACCAAAAACCAAGCCATGAGGTTAATCTTGAGAATACAGGGGGTGCTGTTTTCGCATTAGCATAATTTCCTCTACAGATTAAACTGCCTCTTATTCAATTATTGCTCTTACTATATGCATATAATTAATACCATTGGATAGAAAACAATCTATAGTTTCTAAAACCGTTTCAATTTTGTCTCTGAGTGAAACAGAAGTCATTTACAGCACTTTCCCTGACCAAGAAGAAGAATGCAAGATGTGTATGCTCGCTTCAACGCTCTGCCTATATATGGTCACGCTACCTATGACCCGAAACACACTTCATTCGTCTTCCTCTGGGTGTCAAGAGGACGTCAGAGGAGAAATGTTTTGTTTATCTTGTACTGACGTGAAATAAGACCTATTTCTTTGGCGTGACCGACAACTTCCGGTTCTCTGAATCGCGCGATTTGGAGGTGCAATTGTCTACTGTTTTGCTGCCGTTACGGATGAAAACTATCTCCGTCTCGAAGTTTGTTTGATACATGTGACCATATCATCCTAATGTATGTTTTTTCAATATAGTTTAATCAGATTATTTGAATTTTTTCGGGAGTTTTGCCGTGTTCCGTTCTGTGACTTTTTTTACTTTGGCCAGTCGACCAGTACATATGCTAAATGAAGAGGGAAAGTTGCCATTATGAATGGATTGAACGACTCATCAGGACTAAGGACACCTTGATCAACATTCTGATGAAAGATCAGCAATAGTAAGACCCAATTTACGATGTTATTTCATATATCTGTCGTGCATGTGAACTGGTCGTGGGCGCCCAGCTGGTTCTGGCTGGCGTGGCTATGCTAATTTAGCGCTACATTTTGTTTTCGCTATAAAACATTTAATAAATCTGAAATATTGTTTGGATTCACCAGATGTTGGGCTTTCAATATCTGTACGCTGTGTATTTTTTCTGAAATGTTTTAAGATAAGTAATTAGTTATATGACGTTGGTCTCTGTAATTGTTCTGGCTGCGTCGGCACTATTTCAGATTGCAGCTGCAATGTTGAACTATGATTTATACCTGAAAAATGCACATTTTTCAAAAAAAAACTATGCTATACCATAAATATGTTATCAGACTGTCATCTTATGAAGTTGTTTCTTGGTTAGTGGCTATATATATTTTTTATTTAGTCGAATTAGTGATAGCTACTGACGCAGGAAAAAACTGTTGGAGTAAAAAAATTGTGTCTTTTGCTAACGTGTTTAGCTAACAGATTTACATATTGTGTCTTCCCTGTAAAACATTATAATAATCTGAAATGGTGGCTTTATTCACAGGATCTTTATCTTTCATTAGGTGTCTTGGACTTGTGATTTAATGATATTTAGATGCTACTATTTAATTGTGACGCTATGCTAGCGATGCTAATCAGTGTGGGGGGGGGGGGTGGGGGGTGCTCCCGGACCCGGGGTAGGTGCTCGGTAGAGGTTAAAGGAATTGTCCGTTGAGCTCCGAGACAGGATTGTGTCGAGGCACAGATCTGGGGAAGGGTACACCACCAAAAAATGTCTGCAGCATTGAAGGTCCCTAAGAACACTGTGGCCTCCATCATTCTGAAATTGAAGTTTGGAATCACCAAGACTATTCTTAGAGCTGGCCGCCCGGCCGAACTGAGCAATCGGGGGAGACAGGCCTTGGTCAGGGAGGTGACCAAGAACCGATGGTCACTCTGGCAGAGCTCCAGAGTTCCTCTGTGGAGATGGGAGAACCTTCCAGAAGGACAAGCATCTCTGCGGGCACTCCACCATTCAGGCCTTTATGGCCAGACGGAAGCCACTTTTCAGTAAAATGCACATAACAGCCCACTTGGAGTCTGTCAAAAGGCACCTGAATACACTCAGACCATGAGAAACGAGATTCTCTGGTCTGATGAAACCAAGATGGAACTCTTTGGCCTGAATGCCAAGCATCACGTCTGGAGGAAACCTGGCACCATCCCTACGGTAAAGCATGGTGGTGCATGATGCTGTGTGGATCTTTTTTAGCGGCAGGGACTGGGAGACTAGTTAGGATTGAGGCAAAGATGAACGGAGCAAAGTACAGGGAGATCCTTGATGAGAACCTGCTCCAGAGCGCTCATGGCCTCAGACTGGGGTTAAGGTTCACCTTCCAACAGGACAATGACCCTAGACACACAGCCAAGACAACGCAGGAGTGGCTTCAGGACAAGTTTCTGAATGTCCTTGAGTGGCCCAGGACATCTCTGGAGAGACCTGAAAATAGCTGTGCACCGACGCTCCCCATCCAACCTGACAGCGCTTAAGCGGATCAGCAGAGAAGAATGGAAGAAACTCCCCAAATACAGGTGTGCCAAGCTTGTAGTGTCATACGGAAGAAGACTCGAGGCTGTAATCGCTGCCAAAGGTGCTTCGAAGTACTGAGTAAAGGGTCTGAATACTTATGTAAATGTGATATTTCCTTTTTTTATGCATTTTCCCCCAAGAATTTATTTTTGATTTTTTGCTTAGTCATTATGGGGTATTGTTTTTAGATTAATGAGGGGGAAAAAAACAACTTAATCACTTTTAGAATAATTCTGTAACGTAACAAAATGTGGAAAAGTCAAGGGGTCGGAATACTTTCAGAACGCACTCTATATGTAGCAAAAAGGGTGTAGAACCATTGCTTTACTATTGTCACTGGGTTATAATATCTTTGTTTTCAAATGAATGTAGCCAACAGTACAAGTTTTTGTAAACTGGGGGAAAAAATGTACAAGCATCCTTGATGGTGTTAGATTTTTCCCTCAATCTGTCTGTGTGTGTTCCTCTCTGACTGACACAGTGAACATCTCCACAGAAGAAAATGGTGCCAGGCATCAAATTGCAAATTACGTCAACGCTAACGTTCAGAGCCCCAGAACCAGTGAGTGTCTCTTTGAAAAGCATTCTTAATCAGACCACATTAATAACGCTCCTCTTCCTTATTATTTCCAGCGTGGAACACGTCCTCTGTCAGTCCTGTTCACTGCAGACTGGCCCCAGACCACTGAGCACAGGGCCTCGTACCGCCAAGCACAACACAACATCATTAATGTGGCTGGTTAATTAATGAGTGGTATAGTAGTTACAGGTGTTCTGTTCTGGTATCTTTCCACATTGTGACTTAGGGGCTACATGGGGAATTGGGATGGCGGTGGCTAGTTTAAATAAATCACAAAGTATCGATTGCATTCACTCCCTTGTCCATAGATTGCTTTCATGGTGAGAAAACAAATATCTAAATATGAAGAATGGCGGAGCTATCTCTTTAATGTTGGGCAAGTACCAACCGCCCCCCTGTGGTGAAACGAATGTACTACATTCAAACAGGTGGTTAAGCCATAGTTGGATCTCAGTTTGATATAATAAAATCAATAAATAACTCATCACCCATAACTCTACTTTGACAAGTTACTGACCTAGAAGGGACCTTCCATCTGTCCTCCTGAACTATGGGGAGATCACACACACACACACACATTACTCCGCTACAGTGACCCACACATGGTATAGCCCCCACACCCCCTCCCCCCATGCCTACTGACACCCCTGGGGAGGCCTGATGGAGTGGAGCTTCATCTGCCTAACAGGCTGGCAGGTCTCCATGCACCAGGCTGCAGAGACACAAAAGCTCGCTGCTCCCTCTCAGCCCTAATCCCCAACCAGTCCCTTCCTGCCAGGGCTGACATGGTGCTATTGTCCAGCAGACACACTCATTACCAGCATGAAGTCATGTTCAGAGTAGTCTAGAGAGTTGTACATTTGAAAGGAAAATATACAAGTTGCTGGGAGGAACTTCTGTCACACTGTTTCTAGTGTGTCTTTATTACAATCAATCAAAGAACATTGACATCTAAATACAACAAAAATAATGTCCAAATGTAAATAAATGAATTCAAGGTATAGCACAGAGCACAGCATAAAATGCATTACAAATGACTGAACAGAGAATCAACTTGAACAGTACACCGAGTTTACAAAACATTAAGAACACCTGCTCTTTCCATGACATTGTCACACCCTGGCCTTTGTTATATTGATTTTCTTTATTAGTTTAGTTAGGTCAGGGTGTGACATGGGGGATGTTTGTGTGTTTTGTCTAGTTTAGGGTGTGTGTATTGTTTAGTTTTTTTTTTTTGAGTGTATGGGGTTGTGTTCAGTAGAGAGGTTTAGGAAAGTCTATGGTTGCCTGGTTTGGTTCTCAATCAGAGACAGCTGTTTATTGTTGTCTCTGATTGGGAGCCATATTTAAGGCAGCCATAGGCTTTAGGTGATTGTGGGTAATTGTCTATGTTCTATGTTGCATGTGTGCACTTAGTCTTTTATAGCTTCACGTTTTTTTCTTTTTCTTTTCATCTTCCAATAAAAGAAGATTTATTTTTCACACGCTGCGCCTTGGTCCACTCATTATCCTTTAGACGATTGTGACAGACATAGACTAACCAGGTAACCCCAGGTGAAAGCTATGATCCCTTATCACCTTTTTAAACCACTTTAATCAGTGTAGATGAAGGGGAGGAGACGGGTTAAAGATTTTTAAGCCTTGAGAGATGGATTGTGTATGTGTGCCATTCAAAGGGTGAATGGGCAAGACAAAACATTTACAGTTGAAGTCGGAAGTTTACATACACTTGGGGTGTATGGGGTCATTAACACTCGTCTTTCAACCACTCCACACATTTCTTGTTAACAAACTATAGTTTTGGCAAGTCGGTTAGGACATCTACTTCGTGCATGACACGCACCAAGCCTCAAGTAATTTTTCCAACAATTGTTTACAGACAAATTATTTCACTTAATCACAATTCCAGTAGGTCAGAAGTTTACATACACTAAGCTTCTGATAGGCTAATTGACATCATTTGAGTCAATTGGAGGAGTACCTGTCGATCTATTTCAAGGCCTACCTTCAAACTCAGTGCCTCTGCTTGACATCATGGGAAAATCAAAAGAAATCAGCCAAGACCTAAAACGTTTTTTTTGTAGACCTACAGAAGTCTGACTCATCCTTAGGAACAATTTCCAAATGCCTGAAGGTACCATGTTCATCTGTACAAACAATAGTACGCATGTATAAACATCATGACACCATGAGGCCGTCATATCGCTCTGGAAGGAGACGCGTTCCGTCTCCTAGAGATGAACGTACTTTGGTGCGAAAGTGCAAATCAATCCCAGAAAAGGACCTTGTGAAGATGCTGGAGGAAACAGTTACAAAAGTATCTATATCCACAATAAAACGAGTCCTATATTGACATAACCTGAAAGGCCGCTCAGCAAGGAAGAAGCCACTGCTCCAAAACCGCCATAAAAAAGCCAGACTACGGTTGGCAACTGCACATGGGGACAAAGATCGTACTTTTGGGAGAAATGTCCTCTGGTCTGAAAAAAAACAAAAATATAACTGTTTGGCCATGATGACCATTGTTATGTTTGGAGGAAAAAGGGAGAGATTTGCAAGCCGAAGAACACCATCCCAACCGTGAAGCACGGGGGTGGCAGCATCATGTTGTGGGGGTGCTTTGCTGCAGGAGGGACTGGTGCACTTCACAAAATAGATGGCATCATGAGGAAGGTGGAGGATGTGGATATATTGAAGCAACGTCTCAAGACATCAGTCAGGAAGTTAAAGCTTGGTCGCAAATGGGTCTTCCAAATGGACAATGACCCCAAGCATACTTCCAAAGTTGTGGCAAAATGGCTTAAGGACAACAAAGTCATGGTATTGGAGTGGCCATCACAAAGCCCTGACCTCAATGCTATAGAAAATGTGTGGGCAGAACTGAAAAAGCGTGTGCGAGCAAGGAGGCCTACAAACCTGACTCAGTTACACCAGCTCTGTCAGGAGGAATGGGCCAAAATTCACCCAACTTATTGTGGGAAGCTTGTGGAAGACTACCCGAAATGTTTGACCCAAGTTAAACAATTTGAAAGGCAATGCTTCCAAATATTATTTGAGTGTATGTAAACTTCTGACCCACTGGGAATGTGATGAAAGAATTAAAAGCTGAAATAAATAATTCTCTATTATTCTGACATTTCACATTCTTAAAATAAAGTGGTGAGCCTAACTGACCTAAGACAGGGAATTTTTACTCTGATTAAATGTCAGGAATTGTGAAAAACTGAGTTTAAATGTATTTGGCTAAGGTGTATGTAAACTTCCGACTTCAACTGTAAGTGCCTATGAATGGGATATGATAGTAGGTGCCAGGCGCACCGGTTTCTGTCAAGAACTGCAATGCTGTTAGGTTCTTCACGCTCAACAGTTTACCGTGTGTATCAATAATAGTCCACCACCCAAAGGACATCCAGCCAACTTGAGACAACTGTGGGAAGCACTGGAGTCAACATGGGCCAGAATCCCTGTGGAACGCTTTCAACACCTTGTAGGTGGGGGTGCATCTCAATATTATGAAGGAGCTCTTAATGTTTTGTACACGTAGTGTATATTAGACAATGTTTTACAAATACTTATAATAGATTTGGGGGGGGGGGGGGCGTTCCGGTAAAAAAAAAACATTTTCTTTGGCTTTTACTAACTACTATATCCCACAAAAATACAAAATGCACTTCTGTGTGTAGGAATGTATTAAGAAGTATCCCATGAATACTTAATTTAAAAAAAAATATAAAATCAAAATGTTGATCTCCGTATTTCTGTTATATTTCCAGATGTAACTCCCCGAGAGGGCCCATCCATGGTTTGGTGGTTTTTTTTTTTTATTTTTTTTATTTTTTTTTTTAGGGGTGGTTTGGTGGGTTTTACGAGAAAAAGAAGGTAACTACACTCTATTGCTAAGATGCAAAACACTTAATACTAGTTAACCAATGTTTCAACAGCAAGGTGCTTTCATCAGGATTTCAGGTTCAGGGTTGAAGGCAGTCAAACAAGAAGTAAACTGAACAAAGGGCATATATTTTCAGTCACTTCTCAATAGACTGAAAAGCAGAAGCTGTGTGTATGTGTATCAAAAGTTTTTATTTTATTTGAATTTGAATTTTTTTAATTAAAATCACCTGAATTGACTGCCTTCCATTTGAATTGGTGGATTTTATGACCATTAGGTAGTCCAGCCTCTAAACCTCTCTAACCCTGTTCTGGTGGATTTTATGACCATTAGGTAGTCCAGCCTCTAAACCTCTCTAACCGTTTGGTTCCAGGAGCTTCAGACCAAGAGGAGAATCAATAGTCCTGAACAATGAATCAGTCAATCCACTGAAGTGTTACATCAGACAGGCAGACAGCTCTCATTCTGGGGCTACACACACACACACGCACACGGATACGCACACACACGCACACACGCACACGGAAACGCACACACACATGGAAACGCACAGGGAAACGCACACGCACACGTACTCAGTATGGGACCCCTCATTTCCGAATAACCATAATGCATAGAAAGAACACCCTCTTATACTTCCTGTGCCCTATAGTAACTGCTGCCACTTAATAAAGGGGCAATCAGCAGTTGCTACATCCATTTCTGGACTTCTACATTAATTATATGTACCCATTGATTCTTCAAAAATATATATCTTATAAATGCCTAATGAGCTTAGTTCAACTGTCGTACCTCGTCAGAACCCAAAATATAAGATTGTTTTACTCCAACGTTTGTAAACAAAGTCAATGTAAACAAACACTATATAGCCTCAAAACATGGTGAAAACTTGCATCCATAGCTCTGTCTATGAATTTGAGAGTGATTATATTTATCCAGCCCCATTCCTCTGAAACAGGGGCGGGGAAAACGCTTAGTTATTGTTTGTACTGCTGATTGCCGCTTTAAGCCATGTAAAAAACTGAACAGCACTAAGAAGAAGAGACTGCCTGCCTCCCCTGTTGTCAACAATACATCAAGGAGCAGCACTAACTAATATGATGTGTTAGAAGGATTTATACAGTACAGTGCATGACAGACTATCACATGTGTGGTGGTGCACAGGGTTGTGTTCCATTTTGAGAATTTAGGACGTAAACTCAAATTTCAATTCAAATTTTCCTCAATGCTTTGGAATTTCAGGAAATGAGGATTTGACTGAATTGAAATGGAATTAACCCCAACGCTACAATACTGCAATGTGTACACCACCACACATGTAGTAGTCTGCCAAGCACTCTACTGTATAAATCCTAGTGTGGTGTATGTATGAACAGAAACGAACAATCTAGCAGCATCTCTGTAAAACAGTGGGAGAGGAATAGAGAAGGAGGAAAGGTGAGGAAAGGAAATTAGGAAAAGAAAGGAGGAAAGGATGTGACTGACTATCAGGCCTTGAATAGGATCTAAGGGGTTTCAGGGAGATTCTGAGGGCAGCTGTCCGTCAATTGTTAACCTGAGGTTAATCGCTTTAAAAACTGTTAATTAGGTGTTAAGTGGTACGGTTGTCCGACCAAATTAGCAGGCGTGACAGATTACCCAAGATAGAGGATTTTGTCAACTCAACCTCGATCCGCCAGGACTCAGTCTTCTGAGAACATTCTGGAGTCACTGCCTCAGCACATACTACCTAATCTAGGCCAGGACATTTCAGGTCATACTGCCTCATCTAGGCCAGGAGATTTCCCTGGTCAGGTCATACTGCCTCATCTAGGCCAGGAGATTTCCCTGGTCAGGTCACACTGCCTCATCTAGGCCAGGAGATTTCCCTGGTCAGGTCATACTGCCTCATCTAGGCCAGGAGATTTCCCTGGTCAGGTCATACGGCCTCATCTAGGCCAGGAGATTTCCCTGGTCAGGTCATAATATTGCCTCATCTAGGCCAGGAGATTTCCCTGGTCAGGTCATACGGCCTCATCTAGGCCAGGAGTACTGCCCTGGTCAGGTCATAATATTGCCTCATCTAGGCCAGGAGAATTTCTTATTGTAGTCAGCTCACATGGTCAGGAAAAGTCCTGGCCCTAATATGGAATTCCGCAGTATTAGATGTCTCTCCTGTCCCATTCCTTCAGGATGTGTGCCCCCCCCCCCCCCCCATTCATTTGATATCCAGGAAAATAGAGACCATCTTTATACAGAATATCTTTGTTTTTGTGATTACAATCACACGTGTTGAAGTTGACCATCCTTTATACAGAATGTCTATGCTTTTGTGTTTACAATAATGTGTTGAAGTTGACCATCCTTTAAACAGAACGTCTTTGTTTTTTGTGATTACAATCACGTGTTGAAGTTGACCATCCTTTATACAAAACGTTTTTGTAATTACAATCACATGTTGACAGCCTTCATACAGAACATCTCCTCTCCAATGGATCACATGTGCTGCCAGGTTTTATCCAAGGAATGAAGGTGCTCCTTAGCCTTCATCCTCAGCGCTGCGATGCTGGAGCTACGTTCCACTTCCTCATGCATAGGGTAGTTATCATTGAAGCTAGGGTGACACTGGTAGGGAGGCGGAGCCATTGACTGCATGCTTTGCCTCCCTTGCATTCCTTGCACCATCCCCTGGTGCACCACACCATGTACTGGGGGGCTGTTGAGGAAGCTGTGGGAGTGGCTGGGGTAGGCAGGCTGAAGGTGAGGGCCCTGACCTGGGGCCCTGTAGCCAGGGATAGTGTGCATGGGGGTGGCACTGGACATGGGCGAGGCCAGCCAGGGGTCCAGGGGTAATGGGTTGGACATGGGCCCCATGTTGGAGGGCATGGGCGGCCGGTTGAAGGACAGCATGGGGGAGTCGTGGAGCTTCATGGAGCTGGAGTCCATCTTCTCCTGACGTCTCCACTTAGCCCGACGGTTCTGGAACCATACCTGGACACGGACAGAGAAGATATAGTAATATTAGTCTACGGTAGTCTCCAAGGTAACATAATTACGCTTTAACTTGAAAAGGTATGCCAAACAAAGTTTAACAAACCATACAACTATACAGTGCCTTCAGAAAGTATTCATACATCTTGATTTATTCCACATTTTGTTGTGTGACAATACCACAAAATTAGGGAGAAAATAAAAATAAATAGATTTAAGTCAAACTGTAACTCGGCCGCTCAGAAACATTCATTGACTTCTTGGTAAGCAACTCCAGTGTAGATTGTAGGTTATTGTCCTGCCGAAAGGTGAATTCATCTCCCAGTGTCTGGTGGAAAGCAGACTCAACCCGGTTTTGCTCTAGGATTTTGCCTGTGCTTAGCTCCATTTCATAATTTTTTTTATCCTGAAAACCTCCCTAGACCTTAACGATTACAAGTATACCCCAACTCTTTTCACTGTTGTTTAGGTTAGTATTGTGGAGTAACTACAATGTTGTTGATCCATCCTCAATTTTCTCCTATCACAGTCATTAAACTTTGTCACTGTTTTAAAGTCACTATTGGCCTCATGGTGAAATCCCTGAGCGGTTTCCTTCCTCTTCAGCAACTGAGTTAGAAAGGATGCCAGTATCTTTGTAGTGACTGGGTGTATAAATACATTTTAGATTTTTATTTTTAAATTAATTTGTAAACATTTCTAAAAACATAATTCCACTTTGACATTATGGGGTATTGTAGTTAGGCCAGTGGCAAAACATCTCAATTGTAACACAACAAAATGTGAAAAAAGTAAATGGGTGTGAATACTTTTTGAAGTCACTGTACGCACAATGACAGCTTTTAACAATTCCCACAAAAAAAAGGTACAAACACAAATTTAGTGGAATAACTGTGCAGATTGAAACTTTGGTAAGGGAATTATTATGAAATATCCATCAGGTTTTTATGTGACAACTGTGATGGAAAAATTGATGTAGGTGCTTTTCTATTTCATTCATTTCTGTGTTCTGTTTGTGCTTTTCTAACAACCAATTTCTGTGTTCATGCGTGATTGAACAAACCCTCAATATCAGTATCTGCAATTTGGCAGTACGCCCAGACCCTTGTTTTGAGAATGAAAGATATCTCAGTTTCAAGGTGTCAGCTTAGAGAGAAGAAGCCTGGATGGCCACCGCAGCAGATGTAACTCTGGGTCTTCCTTTCCTGTGGCGGTCCTCATGAGAGCCAGTTTCATCATAGCGCTTGATGGCAGTAGTAGTAGTATTAGTATTAGTAGTAGTATTAGTAGTAGTAATAATAATAGTAGTAATAGTAGTGGTAGTAGTAACTTTAGTAGGGATAGTAGTAATAACTTTAGTAGTAGTAGTAGTAGTAGTAGTAACTTTAGCAGTAGTAGTAGTAGTAGTAGTAGTAGTAGTAGTGACTTTAGTAGTAGTATTAGTAGTAGTAGTAACTTTAGCAGTAGTAGTAGTAGTAGTAGTAACTTTAGTAGTGGTAGTGGTAACTTTAGGAGTAGTAGTAGTAGTAGTAGTAGTAACTTTAGTAGTAGTAGTAGTCATAGTAGTTGTAACTTTAGTAGTAGTAGTAGTAGTGGTAGCAGTAACTTTAGTAGTAGTAGTAACTTTAGTAGTAGTAGTAGTATTAGTGGTAGTAGTAACTTTAGTACTAGTAGTAATAGTACTACCTTTAGTAGTAGTAGTAGTGGTAGTAGTACCTTTAGTAGTAGTAGTAGTAGTAGTAACTTTAGTAGTAGTAGTAGGGCCAGTGTTAATGCTAGTGCTTGCTGTTTGGGGTTTTAGGCTGGGTTTCTGTATAGCACTCTGTGACATCGGCTGATGTAAAAAGGGCTTTATTAATACATTTGATTGATTGATTGATTGATTGATAGTATAGTGATAGTAGACAGCAGGAGGCTCCATACCTGGACAGTATTATTAGTGTATTGTACTAGATAGGCAAAGGCAACAGTACATACAATCTAATTAGTACTCGTTAATTGGTACTGGTAGTAGTAGTAGCCGGATGTGCCATACCTGTACGCGGACCTCTGGGAGGTTAACCTTCATGGCCAGCTCTTCTCTGCTGTAGACGTCAGGGTAGTGGGACTTCTCAAAGGCCCGCTCCAGCTCATGGAGTTGGTAGGTGGTGAAGGTGGTGCGGTTACGGCGGTGCTTCTTCTTGGGGTGGTCTTCCTCTGGGGGCTCAGGTGACTTCCCCCTGTCAGTGTCCAAACCCCTCTGGAGGTCCCCCAGGTCCTCATCACACGTATCACTGGAGAAAAGGCCTGACTCTGCAGGTCAACAGTAGAAGAGGATGTTTGTCATGAGCCTTTCTGTTAATCCGTCAGTGCCAGTTCTACTTACTGTACCAAACGTGGTCTTCCACATGGCTAACATTCCATGTTTAAAGAAAGGCCTCTCTTTAACATGGTTAGAAAGGTGGACTATATGCTATTTTGTTTCCCTTTAGTGTAAATGGTGTAAGGTATTGAATATACAGTGTATTTCAGCACTAGCATGCTACTTAAGATATACAGTTGAAGTCGGAAGTTTACATACACCTTAGCCAAATACATTTTAACTCAGTTTTTCACAATTCCTGACATTTAATCCTAGTAAAGTTTAGGATCACCACTTTATTTTAAGAATGTGAAATGTCAGAATAATAGTAGAGAGAATGATTTATTTAATTTTTTATTTATTTCATCACATTCCCAGTGGGTCAGAAGTTTACATACACTCAAATAGTATTTGGTAGCATTGCCTTTCAAATTGTTTAACTTGGGTCAAACATTTCGGGTAGCCTTCCACAAGCTTCCCACAATAAGTTGGGTGAATTTTAGCCCATTCCTCCTGACAGAGCTGGTGTAACTGAGTCAGGGTTGTAGGCCTCCTTGCTCACACACGCTTTTTCAGTTCTGCCCACATATTTTCTATACGATTGAGGTCAGGGCTTTGTGATGGCCACTCCAATACCTTGACTTTGTTGTCCTTAAGCCATTTTGCCACAACTTTGGAAGTATGCTTGGGGTCATTGTTCATTTGGAAGACCCATTTGCGACCAAGCTTTAACTTCCTGACTGATGTCTTGAGATGTTGCCTCAATATATCCACACAATTTTCCTACCTCATGATGCCATCTAATTTGTGAAGTGCACCAGACCCTCCTGCAGCAAAGCAAGCATGATGCTGCCACCCCCGTTCTTCACGGTTGGGATGGTGTTCTTCGGCTTGCAAGCATCCCCCTTTTTCCTCCAAACATAACAATGGTCATTATGGCCAAACAGTTATATTTTTGTTTCATCAGACCAGAGGACATTTCTCCCAAAAGTACGATCTTTGTCCCCATGTGCAGTTGCCAACCGTAGTCTGGCTTTTTTATGGCGGTTTTGGAGCAGTGGCTTCTTCCTTGCTGAGCGGCCTTTCAGGTTATGTCGATATAGGACTCGTTTTACTGTGGATATAGATACTTTTGTAACTGTTTCCTCCAGCATCTTCACAAGGTCCTTTGCTGTTGTTCTGGGATTGATTTGCACTTTTCGCACCAAAGTACATTAATTTTTAGGAGACAGAACGCGTCTCCTTCCTGAGCGGTATCACAGCTGCATGGTCCCATGGTGTTTATACTTGCGTACTATTGTTTGTACAGATGAACGTGGTACCTTCAGACGTTTGGAAATTGTTCCCAAGGATGAACCAGACTTGTGGAGGTCTACAATTGTTTTATGAGGCCTTGGCTGATTTCTTTTGATTTTCCCATGATGTGAAGCAAAGAGGCGCTGAGTTTGAAGGTAGGCCTTGAAATATATCCACAGGTACACCTCCAATTGACTCAACTGATGTCAATTAGTCTATCAGAAACTTCTAAAGCCATGACATCATTTTCTGGAATTTTCCAAGCTGTTTAAAGGCACAGTCAACTTAGTGTATGTAAACTTCTGACCCACTGGAATTGTGATACAGTGAATTATAAGTGAAATAATTTGTCTGTAAACAATTGTTGGAAAAAATACTGGTGTCATGCACAAAGTAGATGTCCTAACCGACTTGCCATAACTATAGTTTGTTTACAATAAATGTGTGTAGCGGTTGTAAAACGAGTTTTAATGACTCCAACCTAAGTGTATGTAAACTTTCGACTTCAACTGTATATTGCAACAGAGCCTAAAGGCAATGCAAGCTGCAGGCCTCTTCTCTCTCGGCCGGTGATGTCATATTGTCTTCACTGCATTCCTCAGGCCCAGTAATCCCATGCGGACAGATGCCACCTGTTAAACCTGAGTGTCCCCGTGTACCCTAGGCTGGCCAGTTCTAATCTACACAAAGACTTTACTTGGCTTCTCCACTCACCCAAGTACCAGATCTAATTTTGTAAGAAAACAGGATGAGGTTGAAGCCCCACTTCACCTGGTTGACGGATGGTAGATCCCATCAGAGTTTATTAATTCATTAATCCAAATCAATTGAGGCTCAATTGAGATTATCATCAGATCATTGGCTTGGTAACAAGCGTGCGAGGGAGGCAGCAGAAGTGGTTTCCTTAATTCACTATGATGTAATGTTCATGTGATAGATAATTGTTATGTCATGCCAGTATTGTTCTGGGAGAAATACTCAGTACAACAAGTATACAAGTAGCTAGAAATGTAAAGTCCAGCATTGTGGTTGTACTGTAGTGTTCTAGTCTCTGAATCTTTGCCAAAAATAAGAACCTGAGCATAGTGTGCTTTCAACTATCCCTGCCTTTCCTCCTGGATGAGGTTACCACAGTGTGCTTTCAACTGTCCCTGCCTTTCCTCCTGGATGAGGTTACCACAGTGTGCTTTCAACTATCCCTGACTTTCTCCTGGATGAGGTTACCACAGTGTGCTTTCAACTGTCCCTGCCTTTCCTCCTGGATGAGGTTACCACAGTGTGTTTTCAACTATCCCTGCCTTTCCTCCTGGATGAGGTTACCACAGTGTGCTTTCAACTGTCCCTGCCTTTCCTCCTGGATGAGGTTACCACAGTGTGCTTTCAACTATCCCTGCCTTTCCTCATGGGTGAGGTTACCACAGTGTGCTTTCAACTGTCCCTGCCTTTCCTCCTGGATGAGGTTACCACAGTGTGCTTTCAACTGTCCCTGCCTTTCCTCCTGGATGAGGTTACCACAGTGTGCTTTCAACTATCCCTGCCTTTCCTCCTGGATGAGGTTACCACAGTGTGTTTTCAACTATCCCTGCCTTTCCTCCTGGATGAGGTTACCACAGTGTGCTTTCAACTGTCCCTGCCTTTCCTCCTGGATGAGGTTACCACAGTGTGCTTTCAACTATCCCTGCCTTTCCTCCTGGATGAGGTTACCACAGTGTGCTTTCAACTGTCCCTGCCTTTCCTCCTGGATGAGGTTACCACAGTGTGCTTTCAACTATCCCTGCCTTTCCTCCTGGATGAGGTTACCACAGTGTGCTTTCAACTATCCCTGCCTTTCCTCCTGGATGAGGTTACCACAGTGTGCTTTCAACTATCCCTGCCTTTCCTCCTGGATGAGGTTACCACAGTGTGCTTTCAACTGTCCCTGCCTTTCCTCCTGGATGAGGTTACCACAGTGTGCTTTCAACTGTCCCTGCCTTTCCTCCTGGATGAGGTCATCTAAGCAAACATTATGACTACTCCTTCGACTGGAGAAAAGGGAAAGTCTTTACTGGTCCAACTATTGTTTTCCAATCTCTGACCAACATATATTCCCCATTACCCCCCCCCCCCCCCCCCATGTCATTATCCTTGTGCTATTATAGTTTGTCTCTCGTGGCACGTCAGATATCACATCATTATCACATCAATATCACATCATTATCACATCAATATCACATTATCACATAAATATCACATCATTATCACGTCAATATCACATCAGTATCACATCAACGAAAATTGACATAAGTCTCTGAATATGTGACTTAAATGATGTAATAAATGCAGTCAATCAATTAAAACCAGCGTACTGACCCTGGAAGTCAGAGTGCTGTGTGCTGTCCCCCAGGCTGGCCAGCTGTCCGTAGGGGTCTGACTTGACCTGCTTCCCCTGGTGGTCCTCCAGGCCCTCAGGGGCCACATTATGGGGCCCCACGTCCCCCACAGGGGTCAGCAGAGGGTCCTGGTCCTTACTGAAGCCCAAGATCACATCGATGCTGTGGACCCGGCCTCCTCCGCTAGACCCCCCTCCCTTCAGCATGTCATGGTAGTTGTCTGGTGACAGGCAGCCGTCGTCCACCATTCCCAAGGTATCCATTGACAAATGCATCCAGAGGAACTCTTCCTACTGCTGAGGGGCTACCTTCAGATATAGTTGGACACGTGACAGACAGACAGATAGACAGCAGTACAGGTTGTCATTTGTCACATAGGGATTATATCAAGAGAGAGCAAGTCAGAGCAGATTTGGAGATCGTGTCCTTGGATTTCCTGTCAGTCTGCAAAACAGAGTTTGGAGAGTTAGACATGTTGGTATCATCGTCACCCTACTTGCTGAACTGACAGTTTGGTTGTGAATTTGCACATATGCCGCTGCATATTCATATGCCACTTGTTAGCATTGTGCATATGCAATGATATAATGGCTAGAATGTTACTTCAGTAACAATCCCTTTAATTGGAAAACTGTGGACATATTTTTCTTTGATTTGCATAATTCACATCTGAAATTCCTGACCATTCTTCATTCTTTATGATCCATGCACGACTGAAAGAAAACAAACCTGAACTTTTTTCTGTATTGTTTTCATGCTAAATTTTCAGCAGAATATTTTTACTTAAGGGTCAAAATCTGACTCATGCATCAGTAAAGAATTGTGTTTTTTTTAATGAAAAAGCATATATTGATATATGTAATTTACTTAAATAAATATGTTTAAAAACAATACACATTTTCTGGTTAGTTAATAAAAAAGTATGATCTGAAATTATGAACAGGTGTTTAAAAAAAACAACTTATTTTTAACAAGGCAAGTCAGTTAAGAACAGATTCTTATTTTACAATGACGGTCCATCCCAGCCAAACCCTCCCCCAACCAGACGACACTGGGCCAATTGTGCGCCGCCCTATGAGACTCCTGAACACGGACGGTTGTGATATTGCCCAGAATCGAACCAGGGTCTGTAGCAATTCCTCTATCACTGAGATGCAGTGCCTTAGACCTCTGTGCCACTCGGGCTATAATCATATGTTATAGCTAGCTACATTTATCGTCAAAACGGATATAAAATTAGATGGTACAATACATTATATTTTATATTTTGGTCTATGAATAAATATGATAATTAATTCCACCCCCAAAATGTGTTTGACAGTTTTTAAAGATTGTAGGACAAGCAATTTTTTATTTAACTAGGCAAGTCAGTTAAGAACAAATTCTTATTTACAATGACATTCTAGGAACAGTGGGTTAACTGCCTTGTTCAGGGGCAGAATGACAGATTTTTACCTTGTCAGCTCGGGGATTCAATCTAGCGAACCTTTCAGTTACTGGCCTAACGCTCTAACCACTAGGCTACCTGCCGCTCCACAATATATGCATTCAGATAAAGTAATCCTTATGAAATTGGAAAAACATTACGGCAATTAAATAAAATTAAGAAATATCTTAACAACAATGGTATCTTCAACAACAAGTAGTAATACTAATATCAAGTCAAAATAAACAGCAATATCACCAGCAACATTTATAAATGTACTTACCTCTATACAGGTAGCTTAGTTATAGTACACACATCCTCTTCCAATGCTGAGCCGTGAGTTGTGGTTCCTCTGTCTGACAAGTTGCAAAATGACAGCGGATGGGAGTTCCGTTAGCTGTGTACCTGCTCCTCCCAACCTCCCCGGATAAAGTCCTTCAAAGTCTTCAACGATAACTACTAAGTAGGAACGCTCAATAGAGTTCCTCCCCTCTGGCTATAGCCGCTGTCTGTTTCACTGTTCAGTAGATACTGAGGGAAACCAAAGTATTTAAGAGGTTTATTAATTGGAATCCTTCCCCTTTAAGAATGATTGGCAGTTGTTTTCTGGTCAAGTAATTGCTGCAAAATGTGGCCTGTATTCAGACCACAGAGGGAGGCCTCGGCTAATGAAGGCTTTGACAAAACTTTCTTTCAGAAAATCTATTGTTTAAAAGATAATGGTTCTTGTAATCCCTTCATTACACACAATATATGAGAGAATATACAGAGATATACAGAGATGTAGTATGCTTTGGCTGGACACAAACTGGCCTGCACAGGAAAGACATGAAGCAAATGTATTCTAATAAACCCTTGTTTTAGCGCTTGTGGATTGTGAAAAGAAAGCTAGGATATAAGAGAAATGAACAATGACCATGTATACATGTGTATTTATAATTGTATATTTCCTTGAAAATGATTATACTCTGAGTACGGCCCGTGTCATGTAAACACTATATAAATATATCATTTTTAAAGGAACCTGGAATAAATTAAGTCAAAAGTTAGCTTTTTCAACTTAAAAATAGATACACCATTGATGTAAAATGTTAAGCTTTAAAAGCTTAAAACAATGTATGGAAAATTGTGTTACCTAGAGTTATTAGCTCACTTACCACGACATAAGTCAGTGTTAAGTTAACATCAGTAATGAACTTAATTATCTTAAGTTCATGGCATCAAAGTAACATTATACATGTATAAGAAACATGACACCTCTCTATCACTTCTCACACTCTATTCCAAGGGTAGGCTCTTGATTTTGGCACAGCTTTTCTGAACCTTGATAAGGCTTGCTTCCATTATGGTTTCGAGAAATTGGCTTTATTCTGCTGTAGCCAGGCTGGTGTGTTTGAACATGACCAGGATAGAGTTGCTCAGCCCTTGTTCTGAGTACTTGTGAATTTTGAAAAGAATGTTAGAATATAAGAGAAATGAGCAATGCCTGCTTGCATTTACTTCCACACTAATAATTATATATTATATCGAATAAGGCAATACTCTGACTAAGGCAAGAGTAATTTAAACAACATTTTGTTGCTTTGTTATACAGTACCAGTTAAAAGTTTGAACACACCGACTCATTCAAGGGTGTTTCTTTATTTTTTTACTATTTTCTACAATGTAGAATAATAGTCAAGACATCAAAACTATGAAATAACACATATGGAATCATGTAGTAACCAAAAAAGTAAAAAAACAAATCAAAATATATTTCACATGTGAGATTCTTCAAAGTAGCCACCCTTTGCCTTATAGTACGCATATGTACATAGTTATATTTTTAAATAACCAGAGTTACCTTACTAATGTAACATGTGAAGTTGTATGAGCTTGTATTTTATTGTATGGAATATTATTACCTAGCTTTGTTAGCTAAATTTCCTGAGTTGAGACGAAATGAGTCAGTGTTAAGTTAGCATCATTAGGTTATATTTAGCATCAGTAACTTGTATTTGGGATCATAACTATGTAAGTAAATAGCAATGTAAATACTAGCTATGTGTGTAAGCAAATAACAGTTGAAATATTTTAATAACAATACATATATTTTAATTACAATGTATATACTTATCTTGACCACCAATGCCGTCCCAACACAGTCAGGTGGCATGTAATAATGTAATTTCACCATAGTAACCCAGGTTTGGCCTCCCAGCCCTGGTACCTTGTCAAAGGTGGAATGGGCTGGACCTTTATTGCTCCTAAGGCCTATCTCCTTCTGGCCCCGGCTATGAGTTTCCCTGCAGCCAGCTGGCTGGCCTAAGGCTGAGGAAGCTAAGTGTCACAAAGATCAACCCTCACCTTAATGAGCCTAAGGACTTCACCAGAGATTTGCTCTTATGTCATCTATCCAAATATATGTTTAAGACGTTCAAAACAGAACATCCAGCATGGAGAAACACACAGGATCATGTGAAATTTGTATCCATATGCCTGACCACTGCAATTTCATGTTTCTCTCAAATTTTATGCACAGATTTGTTTACATCCCTGTTAGTGAGCATTTCTCCTTTGCCAAGATAATCCATCCACCTGACAGTTGTGGCATATCAAGAAGCTGATTAAACAGCATGATCTTTACACAGGTGCACCTTGTGCTGGGGACAATGGCCACTCTAAAATATGCAGTTTTGTTACACAACACAATGCCACAGATGTCTCAAGTTTTGAGGGAGTGCAAATGGCATACTGACTGCTGGAATGTCCACCAGAGCTGTTGCCAGATAATTGAATGTTCATTTCTCTACCATAAGCCACCTCCAACATCCTTTTTGAGAATTTTCGCAGTACGTCCATCTGGCCTCAGAACCGCAGACCACGTGTATGGCGTCGTGTGGGAGAGTCGTTTGCTGATGTCAACATTGTGAACAGAGTGCGCCATGGTGATGGTGGGCTTATGGTACGGGCAGGCATAAGCTACGGACAACGAACACAACATTTTATTGATGGCTATTTGAATGCATAGCGATACCGTGACGAGATCCTGACGCCAATGTTTTTAAAGGTATCTGTGATAAACAGATGCATGTCTGTATTTCCAGTCATGTAAAATCCATAGATTAGGGCCTAATGAATGTATATCAATTTCCTTATTTCCTTATCTGAACTGTACCTCAGTAAAATATTTGAAATTGTTGCATTTTGTGTTTATATTTTTGTTCAGTATAATTATACCTTTGTCTCTCATGTGGCTAGCTTTGCTGATTGTAAAAGCTAGTATGTTGTCCCCATGTCCCCCCTCATCCTGACACCCCGTTGACTGGCTGGGCTGGCAGGTTGACAGGGCAGTAGTAACTAGCGTTAAGCTGGGCTGGCAGGTCGACAGGGCAGGAGTAACTAGAGTTAATTAGTTGCTAATTATGTAATCAATCCAGTACAGCATTTGTAGCTAATGGGCTAAAGAGCCCGACTGAAGTTTGCACTGCTACTTTGATTGCAGCGCTCTCACCAACTATGGAAGAGTAAAATCTGACCAATAAATGACATGTTTATATATTAACTTCTATTGTCCTCCAAGAGTTTCACATTTTTTTAAATTTGTTTAATTTCTTTCCCTTCTTTCAGGGGGTGGATCAGCTCTAATATTGCGGATAGATTGTTGCTTCCATCAATGTAATTGTCTACATAATTTCCAACCCCCCATATATTTTGGGGGTAAATATATCTATGTACATTAATACATACACATACCAATATACATATATTGTAAGGGCTGTCGCTCTCCTCATCCTCAGACGAGGAGAGGAGAGAAGGATCATCAGACCAATACGCAGCATTAGGGAAATAAGCCATACTTTTATTTAACGACGATGATGGCAACACGAAAACAAATACACTTACGAAATAACAAAACAAGAAAACGACGTTGACGAAACCTGAACATAAACTTACATAACTACACGTAAACTCACGGACAGGAAACAGACGACATCGAAACGAAAACGAACAGCCAAACAGTCCCGTATGGTACATACATCGACACGACACAGGAGACAATCACCCACAAACAAACAGTGAGAACGCCCTACCTAAATATGACTCTTAATTAGAGGAAAACGCAAACCACCTGCCTCTAATCAAGAGCCATACCAGGCAACCCAAAACCAACATAGAAACAGATAACATAGACTGCCCACCCAAAACACATGCCCTGACCATAAACACATAAAAAACAACATAAAACAGGTCAGGACCGTTACAGAACCCCCCCCTCAAGGTGCGAACGCCGGGCGCACCAGCACAAAGTCCAGGGGAGGGTCTGGGTGGGCAGTTGACCACGGTGGTGGCTCCGGCTCAGGACGCTGTCCCCACACCACCATAGTCACTCCCCGCTTCTGTCTTCCCCTCCCAATGACCACCCTAAAACTCACATCCCCTAAATAAACGGCCAGCACCGGGACAAGGGGCAGCACCGGGACAAGGGGCAGCACCGGGACAAGGGGCAGCACCGGGACAAGGGGCAGCACCGGGACAAGGGGCAGCACCGGGACAAGGGGCAGCACCGGGACAAGGGGCAGCACCGGGACCTGCCCCTTGTCCCGGGAAGGGGCAGGTCCCGGCTGATATACTCTGGCAGATCCTGGCTGAGGGACTCTGGCAGGTCTATGCAGGCTGACGGCTCTCGACGCTCATGGCAGGCTGACGGCTCTCGACGCTCATGGCAGGCTGACGGCTCTCGACGCTCATGGCAGGCTGACGGCTCTCGACGCTCATGGCAGGCTGACGGCTCTCGACGCTCATGGCAGGCTGACGGCTCTCGACGCTCATGGCAGGCTGACGGCTCTCGACGCTCATGGCAGGCTGACGGCTCTCGACGCTCATGGCAGGCTGACGGCTCTCGACGCTCATGGCAGGCTGACGGCTCTCGACGCTCATGGCTCTCTGACGGCTCTGGCTGCTCATGGCTCTCTGACGGCTCTGGCTGCTCATGGCTCGCTGGCGGCTCTGGCAGATCCTGTCTGGTTGGCGGCTCTGGCAGATCCTGTCTGGTTGGCGGCTCTGGCAGATCCTGTCTGGCGGGCGGCTCTGGCAGATCCTGTCTGGCGGGCGGCTCTGGCAGATCCTGTCTGGCGGGCGGCTCTGGCGGCTCCTGTCTGGCTGACGGCTCTAGCGGCTCCTGTCTGGCTGACGGCTCTAGCGGCTCCTGTCTGGCGGATGGCTCTGTAGGCTCATGGCAGACGGGCGGCTTTGCAGGCTCATGGCAGACGGGCGGCTTTGCAGGCTCCTGGCAGACGGATGACTCAGACGGCGCTGGGGAGACGGATGGCTCAGATGGCGCTGGGGAGACGGATGGCTCAGATGGCGCTGGTGAGACAGATGGCTCTGGCCGGATACGGCGCACTGTAGACCTGGTGCGTGGTGCCGGAACTGGAGGCACCGGGCTAAGGATAAGCACCTTCCTACTAGTGCTGGGAGCAGGGACAGGGCACACTGTACTCTCAAAGCCTACTCTATCCCTGATGCGAGGTACCGGCACTGGTGACACCAGGCTGAGGACAAGCACATCAGGATTAGTAGGGGGAGAAGATACAGTGTGTACAGGGCTCTGGAGACGCACTGGTAGCTTAGTGCGTGGGGCCGGAACTGGAGGCACCGAACTGGATACACGCACTACAGAGAGAGTGCGTGGAGGAGGAACTGGGCTCAGGAGACGCACTGGTAGCCTAGTGCGTAGTGTAGGCACTGTAGGTACTAGGCTGGGGCGGGGAGGTGGCGCCGGAAATACCGGACCGTGGAGACGTACTGGCACTCTTGAGCATTGAGCCTGCCCAACCTTACCTGGTTGAATGCTCCCGGTCGCCCGACCAGTGCGGGGAGGTGGAATAACCCGCACCGGGCTATGTAGGCGAACCGGGGAAACCATGCGTAAGGCAGGTGCCATGTATGCCGGCCCGAGGAGACGCACTGGAGACCAGACGCGTTGAGCCGGCCTCATGACACCTGGCTCAATACCCAATCTAGCCCTACCAGTGCGGGGAGGTGGAATAACCCGCACTGGGCTATGCACTCGTACAGGAGACACCGTGCGCTCTACTGCGTAACACGGCGCCTGCCCGTACTCCCGCTCTCCACGGTAAGCCTGGGAAGTGGGCGCAGGTCTCCTACCTGCCCTTGGCCCACTACCTCCTAGCCCCCCCCCCAAGAAATTTTTGGGAATTACTTACGGGCTTTTTGGGCTTCCGTGCCAGACGCGTTCCCTCATAGCTCCGGTTCCTCTCTCCGGTAGCCTCTGCTCTCCTCAGTGCCTCCTGCTGCTCCCATGGCTTTTCGGGCTTCCAGCCACGTCTCCTTGCTGCCTCTTCATATCTCCGCCTCTCTGCCTTCGCTGCCTCCAGCTCAGCTTTAGGGCGGCGATATTCTCCTGGTTGAGTCCATGGTCCCTTTCCATCCAATATTTCCTCCCATGTCCATGAGTCCTGGTTTACCTGTCCCTTACTCCATTGAGTTTTCCCTTGCCGCTTGGTCTTAGCGTGGTGGGTGATTCTGTAAGGGCTGTCGCTCTCCTCATCCTCAGACGAGGAGAGGAGAGAAGGATCATCAGACCAATACGCAGCATTAGGGAAATAAGCCATACTTTTATTTAACGACGATGATGGCAACACGAAAACAAATACACTTACGAAATAACAAAACAAGAAAACGACGTTGACGAAACCTGAACATAAACTTACATAACTACACGTAAACTCACGGACAGGAAACAGACGACATCGAAACGAAAACGAACAGCCAAACAGTCCCGTATGGTACATACATCGACACGACACAGGAGACAATCACCCACAAACAAACAGTGAGAAATACACTTACGAAATAACAAAACAAGAAAACGACGTTGACGAAACCTGAACATAAACTTACATAACTACACGTAAACTCACGGACAGGAAACAGACGACATCGAAACGAAAACGAACAGCCAAACAGTCCCGTATGGTACATACATCGACACGACACAGGAGACAATCACCCACAAACAAACAGTGAGAACGCCCTACCTAAATATGACTCTTAATTAGAGGAAAACGCAAACCACCTGCCTCTAATCAAGAGCCATTGTCACGATCGTGTGGCGGATTAACGGACCAAAATGCAGCAGTTGGAAAATATGCCATCTTCTTTTATTTTAACACGAACGAAGATGAACACGACACAAAAACACTTTACAAACTAACAAAATAACAAAACGACCGTGAAGCTACAAACGTTGTGCACAAACATACAGGCTACTAACGTTCTTACATAGACAATTACCCACAATTAATGAGAGCCTATGGCTACCCTAAATAAGGCTCCCAATCAGAGACAACCGACATCAGCTGTCTCTAATTGGGAACTCATTCAGGTAACCATAGACTCTTCTAGATCACTCACCAACATAGACAACGCTAGACATCTACACTAAACACAAAACCATATTTTACACCCCATAACCCCTTTACCAAATAAACATCCAAAACCAACAAAACATAAACATTACCCATGTCACACCCTGACCTAACTAAAATAATCAAGAAAACAAAGAATAATAAGGCCAGGGCGTGACAGCCATACCAGGCAACCCAAAACCAACATAGAAACAGATAACATAGACTGCCCACCCAAAACACATGCCCTGACCATAAACACATAAAAAACAACATAAAACAGGTCAGGACCGTTACATATATACTGTACATACATACATATACCCTTTTTTATTTTTTTTTGAATATACCTACCACCCCTCCCCCAATTAAAGTAAACTAATAAACAATAACACGTTATACATACTATACACATTTTACAGACACAATCTATTTTACAGTAGTTGTATTTTGTTTGTTTTTAGTCCTTCCTCTATTTCTGATGTCCATCCAGTTTGATTTATATTTGTAACTGTGCTATTTCACAAAATCTCTGAACCTATGTACATTTTACAGACCCCATATGTTTTAAATTGGTTATCTTGTTATTAGTTCCACCCTTCAGCTCCATTCAACCCCTGAAATCTATCTCTTAACACCATCCATTTTGGATTTCTATTTGCCATATATTTTTCAACTGTGCTGTGATGTTTCACAAAAGTACTGAACCTTTCTATTCTCATAGTTTCTACAGATTGTAAATGAAAGATAAACATTTTTCCTTAAAGAATGGTTATATTATTGATCGATTGATTATAACTTTTCAAATCCCCCAGTATTACTATCTGTAGCGTTAGTTCTAGGTAAATATTGCAGTTCTTCAGCCATTCCTGAACCTGTGACCAAAAATGAGCTACATATGGACAAAACCAAAATAAATGATCTAATGACTCTGTCTCCTCGCAGCAAAATCTGCAGAGCTGGGAAGATTGTATCCCCCATATATATAACATTCTATTGGTTGCAAGAATTTAGTATAATAATTTAACTAGAAAAATTGTTTGAATCCAGTTTCGTTTTGCATGTCAATTCATAAACCCTGTGCCATGGAATCGGTACATTGAAAATCTCTTCCCAACTATTTTGCAATTTATATGGCACAGCAGTCAATTTTTTGGTCCTTAAATGAAATTGGTATATATTTTTATTTATCGCAATTTTCTTTAACCATTTATGTTCTTTAATACAGGGCCGACATACAAGTTCTTTACTTTTTTCCCCTTCTACTTGCCTCTTACATTTTTGTGATAATGCTGCAATTAGTTGGTTGATATTTTGGGTAGAGCAGACATTTACATACAGTGGGGCAAAAAAGTATTTAGTCAGCCACCAACTGTGCAAGTTCTCCCACTTAAAATGATGAGAGAGGCCTGTAATTTTCATCATAGGTACGTTTCACTTATGACAGACAAAATGAGAATTTTTTTTCTCCAGAAAATCACATTGTAGGATGTTTAATGAATTTATTTGCAAATTATGGTGGAAAATAAGTATTTGGTCACCTACAAACAAGCAAGATTTCTGGCTCTCACAGACCAGTAACTTCTTCTTTAAGAGGCTCCTTTGTCCTCCACTCGTTACCTGTATTAATGGCACCTGTTTTAACTTGTTATCAGTGTAAAAGACACCTGTCCACAACCTCAAACAGTCACACGCCAAACTCCACTATGGCCAAGACCAAAGAGCTGTCAAAGGACACCAGAAACAAAATTGTAGACCTGCACCAGGCTGTGAAGACTGAATCTGCAATAGGTAAGCTGTATGTCTGTGTTAGCTGCATGTGTGACATAACTCCACCAGTCCTATTTATGATATCATTTACAAAAATTATACATTCTTAAAGTTTTATTGAAAAATACTTTTTTTCCCAAATAATTAGTATATTTGAGTTTAACCACAATATTTGTTGTATTATTTGTTCTGTCTTTTCAGGTGGACTAAACTGAAATTGCAACCAACTTTCTAAGGCTTGTTTAAATAATAACGACATTTTGGAGATGATTTTGTTTTCAAATAACCAAAAGTGAGCAGTTGTAATCTGAATAAAGGGAAAAAGGCCATTCTTGAACATGGGGTGAGACATTTTTACTAATTTACTAGAGAACCATTTCAGATTTAAGTATAACTTATGTATGACTGATGCCTTTAGTGAGAGGTCTAATGCTTTAAAATGTCATAATTTCTGCCCTCCGAATTCATATTCGTTATATAAATAGGCCCTTTTAATTTTGTCTGGCTTGCCATTCCAAATAAAATGTAATATTTTTTGTTTATATAATTTAAAAGGCAGGTCACTAGGTGTAGGCAAAACCATAAGCAAATAGGTAAACTGTGATATGACTAAAGAATTAATCAGGGTGATTTTTCCACAAATAGACAGGTATTTTCCTTCCCATGGTAGCAAGATCTTATTTATTTTTGCTAAGTTTCTATTCAAATTTATTGGAGTGAGATCATTTCTTTCTTTCGTGAGATGTATACCGAGTATGTCCACGTCCCCGTCAGACCATTTTATTGGTAAACCACACGGTAATGTAGAAGTTGAATTTTTTAGTGATCCAATCCATAATATAGTACACTTATCATAATTTGGTTTTAATCCAGAGAGGTTAGCAAAAGTATCTAGATCCTCTATGAGATCTCCTTTTTTTTTGGTCTTCCGGGTTGGAGCGAGTAGTCGCATTTCGCTTCGCTCCACAGGTAGTATTAAATTTCATTTCATTTCATTACAGTACAACGGTTTGATTTGTCTGATCTTAGCTAGCTACATAGCCGTCTTTGTATCAAAGATAATTGTGTAGTTTAGAGTAATTTATCGAGGTTAGCTAGCCAGCAATTTTCGCACTTCTAACGTAGTCAACACTGCTAGCTAGCCAGCTAGCCAACTTCTACCGAAGTTGCTATTCTACTGAATAGCAGCACTGTAGAAACTATTACATTACAACGGAACGACTTGATTAGTGTAGTGTTAGCTAGCAACATAGTTGTCTTTGCTGTCTTTGTATCTAAGATAATTGTGTAGTTTAGAGTAACTATCGAGGTTAGCTAGCCAGCTATTCTCGTCCGCCGCGCCACCTTTCTCCTACCTAGTCAACACTGCTAGCTAGCCAACTTCTACCGAATAGCAGCACTGTAGAAACTATTACATTACAACGGAACGACTTGATTAGTGTAGTGTTAGCTAGCTACATAGTTGTCTTTGCTGTCTTTGTATCTAAGATAATTGTGTAGTTTAGAGTAATTATCGAGGTTACCTAGCCAGTATCGAAGTTACCTAGCCAGCTACACTTTCAAACAAAGTCAACAACGCAGCCACTGCTAGCTAGCCTACTTCAGCAGTACTGTATCATTTTAATAATTTTAGTCAATAAGATTTTTGCAACGTAAGCTTAACTTTCTGAACATTCGAGACGTGTAGTCCACTTGTCACTCCAATCTCCTTTGCATTAGCGTAGCCTCTTCTGTAGCCTGTCAACTATGTGTCTGTCTATCCCTGTTCTCTCCTCTCTGCACAGACCATACAAACGCTTCACACCGCGTGGCCACCCTAACCTGGTGGTCCCAGCGCGCACGACCCACGTGGAGTTCCAGGTATCCGGCAGCCTCTGGAACTGCCGATCTGCGGCCAACAAGGCAGAGTTCATCTCAGCCTATGCTTCCCTCCAGTCCCTCGACTTCTTGGCACTGACGGAAACATGGATCACCACAGATAACACTGCTACTCCTACTGCTCTCTCCTCGTCTGCCCACGTGTTCTCGCACACCCCGAGAGCTTCTGGTCAGCGGGGTGGTGGCACCGGGATCCTCATCTCTCCCAAGTGGTCATTCTCTCTTTCTCCCCTTACCCATCTGTCTATCGCCTCCTTTGAATTCCATGCTGTCACAGTTACCAGCCCTTTCAAGCTTAACATCCTTATCATTTATCGCCCTCCAGGTTCCCTCGGAGAGTTCATCAATGAGCTTGATGCCTTGATAAGCTCCTTTCCTGAGGACGGCTCACCTCTCACAGTTCTGGGTGACTTTAACCTCCCCACGTCTACCTTTGACTCATTCCTCTCTGCCTCCTTCTTTCCACTCCTCTCCTCTTTTGACCTCACCCCCTCAACTTCCCCCCCTACTCACAAGGCAGGCAATACGCTTGACCTCATCTTTACTAGATGCTGTTCTTCCACTAACCTCATTGCAACTCCCCTCCAAGTCTCCGACCACTACCTTGTATCCTTTTCCCTCTCGCTCTCATCCAACACTTACCACACTGCCCCTACTCGGATGGTATCGCGCCGTCCAAACCTTCGCTCTCTCTCCCCCGCTACTCTCTCCTCTTCCATCCTATCATCTCTTCCCTCTGCTCAAACCTTCTCCAACCTATCTCCTGATTCTGCCTCCTCAACCCTCTCCTCCCTTTCTGCATCCTTTGACTCTCTATGTCCCCTATCCTCCAGGCCGGCTCGGTCCTCCCCTCCTGCTCCGTGGCTCGACGACTCATTGCGAGCTCACAGAACAGGGCTCCGGGCAGCCGAGCGGAAATGGAGGAAAACTCTCCTCCCTGCGGACCTAGCATCCTTTCACTCCCTCCTCTCTACATTTTCCTCTTTTGTCTCTGCTGCTAAAGCCACTTTCTACCACTCTAAATTCCAAGCATCTGCCTCTAACCCTAGGAAGCTCTTTGCCACCTTCTCCTCCCTCCTGAATCCCCCCCCCCTCCTCCCTCTCTGCAGATGACTTCGTCAACCATTTTTAAAAGAAGGTCGACGACATCCGATCCTCGTTTGCTAAGTCAAACGACACCGCTGGTTCTGCTCACACTGCCCTACCCTGTGCTCTGACCTCTTTCTCCCCTCTCTCTCCAGATGAAATCTCACGTCTTGTGACCCCCGGCCGCCCAACAACCTGCCCGCTTGACCCTATCCCCTCCTCTCTTCTCCAGACAATTTCCGGAGACCTTCTCCCTTACCTCACCTCGCTCATCAACTCATCCTTGACCGCTGGCTAGGTCCCTTCCGTCTTCAAGAGAGCGAGAGTTGCACCCCTTCTGAAAACCTACACTCGATCCCTCCGATGTCAACAACTACAGACCAGTATCCCTTCTTTCTTTTCTCTCAAACTCTTGAACGTGCCGTCCTTGGCCAGCTCTCCTGCTATCTCTCTCAGAATGACCTTCTTGATCCAAATCAGTCAGGTTTCAAGACTAGTCATTCAACTGAGACTGCTCTTCTCTGTGTCACGGACGCGCTCCGCACTGCTAAAGCTAACTCTCTCTCCTCTGCTCTCATCCTTCTACACCTATCGGCTGCCTTTGATACTGTGAACCATCCGATCCTCCTCTACACCCTCTCCGAGTTGGGCATCTCCGGCGCGGCCCACGCTCGGATTGCGTCCTACCTGACAGGTCGCTCCTACCAGGTGGCGTGGCGAGAATCTGTCTCCTCACCACGTGCTCTCACCACTGGTGTCCCCCAGGGCTCTGTTCTAGGCCCTCTCCTATTCTCGCTATACACCAAGTCACTTGGCTCTGTCATAACCTCACATGGTCTCTCCTATCATTGCTTTGCAGACGACACACAATTAATCTTCTCCTTTCCCCCTTCTGATAACCAGGTGGCGAATCGCATCTCTGCATGTCTGGCAGACATATCAGTGTGGATGACGGATCACCACCTCAAGCTGAACCTCGGCAAGACGGAGCTGCTCTTCCTCCCGGGGAAGGACTGCCCGTTCCATGACCTCGCCATCACGGTTGACAACTCCATTGTGTCCTCCTCCCAGAGCGCTAAGAACCTTGGCGTGATCCTGGACAACACCCTGTCGTTCTCAACTAACATCAAGGCGGTGGCCCGTTCCTGTAGGTTCATGCTCTACAACATCCGCAGAGTACGACCCTGCCTCACACTGGAAGCGGCGCAGGTCCTAATCCAGGCACTTGTCATCTCCCGTCTGGATTACTGCAACTCGCTGTTGGCTGGGCTCCCTGCCTGTGCCATTAAACCCCTACAACTCATCCAGAACTCCGCAGCCCGTCTGGTGTTCAACCTTTCCAAGTTCTCTCACGTCACCCCGCTCCTCCGCTCTCTCCACTGGCTTCCAGTTGAAGCTCGCATCCGCTACAAGACCATGGTGCTTGCCTACAGAGCTGTGAGGGGAACGGCACCTCCGTACCTTCAGGCTCTGATCAGGCCCTACACCCAAACAAGGGCACTGCGTTCATCCACCTCTGGCCTGCTCGCCTCCCTACCTCTGAGGA
Organism: Salvelinus fontinalis; assembly: GCF_029448725.1. Classification (NCBI taxonomy): domain Eukaryota; kingdom Metazoa; phylum Chordata; class Actinopteri; order Salmoniformes; family Salmonidae; genus Salvelinus; species Salvelinus fontinalis. The sequence continues at coordinate 2,941,775 of NC_074681.1, forward strand.
AGTACAGTTCCCGCTCAGCCCAGTCAAAACTGTTCGCTGCTCTGGCACCCCAATGGTGGAACAAACTCCCTCACGACGCCAGGACAGCGGAGTCAATCACCACCTTCCGGAGACACCTGAAACCCCACCTCTTTAAGGAATACCTAGGATAGGATAAAGTAATCCTTCTGACACCTCCCCCCTTAAAAGATTTAGATGCACTATTGTAAGGTGGCTGTTCCACAGGATATCATAAGGTGAATGCACCAATTTGTAAGTCGCTGGATAAGAGCGTCTGCTAAATGACTTAGACATAAATGTAAATGAGTGTTACGTCCGTCGTCGGAATGCGACGACGGACGTAACACTCATTTACATTTACATTTAAGCGCAGCGTGGAAAGTGTTCATCGTACTTTATTTAAATGAACACCAAAAACAACAAAGGGAAAACAACGAACGTAAAGTTCTGCAGGGCTATACAGCTACTGTGCAAAAACAACATCCCACAAACTAGGGTGGAAAAACAGGTTGACTAAGTATGATTCCCAATCAGAGATAACGATAGAGAGCTGCCTCTGATTGGGAACCATACCCGGCCAACAAAGAAATAGAAAACTAGAATGCCCATCCAAATCACACCCTGACCTAACCAAATAGAGAAATAAAAAGGCTCTCTAAGGTCAGGGCGTGAAAAGAAAACGTTAATCATCAGCATACAATGACAACTTTGTTTATAAGCCACGGATTTCATTTATTGTTGGATCTAATTTTAACAGCTAACATTTCGATGGCAATAATAAATAGATATGCCGATAGTGGACAACCTTGTTTTACTCTTGACAGTTTAAAACTTTCTGAGATGTAGCCATTATTTACTATTTTACACCTAGGGTTACTGTACATAATTTTAACCCATTTTATAAGAGATTCTTCAAAATTGAAATATTTCAGGAATTTATATATAAACTCCAGTCGCTCTTTATCAAAAGCCTTTTCAAAATCAGCTTTGAAAACCAGTCCTGGTGTCCCCGATATTTCGTAATATTCTATTGTTTCCAGTACTTGTCTTATATTATCTCTAATGTATCGTCCATGTAAAAAACCTGTCTGATTAGGATGAATAATATCTGACAAAACCTTTTTAATTCTATGCGCCAAGCATTTAGCTATAAGTTTTGCATCACAACACTGTAGTGTAAGAGGCCTCAATTTTTTTCAATGGACCGGATCTTTATATATACCACTTGGATCCAGTTTCAGTAATAATGATATCAGACCTTCTTGTTGCATGTCTGATAATCTATCATTTATATAGTGGTTAAAACATGCTAATAATGGTCCTCTGAGTATATCAAAAAAAGTTTGGTATTCTTCCATTGGTATGCCATCCAGCACTGGAGTTTTCCTGGACTTAAAGGCTTTATTTGCATCAAGAAGTTCCTCCTCTGTAATTTGCCCTTCACATGAGTCTATCTGTACAGATGTTCATTTTACATTATTAATAAGAAAAAAATCCATACAATTAACTTCGGTTAGTGGAGATGGAGGAGACTGAATGTCACGGTTGTCGTAAGAACGGGACCAAGGCGCAGCGGATATTGAGTTCCACATGTTTATTTCAAAAGTGAAACTTAAGCCAAAACAATAAATATAATAAACGAACAACGGAACGTGACTACGTGGTGCACATGCACAAACACAAAATAATATCCCACAAACACAGGTGGGAAAAATATCTATTTAAATATGATCCCCAATTAGAGACAACGATTACCAGCTGCCTCTAATTGGGAATCCTACAAAACATAGAAAACATAAACTAGAACACAACATAGAAATATGAAACCAGAATACCCCTAGTCACGCCCTAACCTCCTACGCCATAGAGAAACTAGGGCACTCTATGGTCAGGACGTGGCACTGAAACTAAAACATATTCTTAAAGTACTGTACTTTGTCTGTCAAAATATTGTTCGGTGAATCATGCGTGACTCCATCGTTTGTAACAAGTTTCAATAAAAAAAATGTTTTTAGCATTTCTATGTTGAAAGTTGTATTGTCAATCTTGTTTTGTATTTAACACCACTTTAAATGTGTACATGACACTGCAACAAAATTTCCCCATGGGGACAATAAAGTAAGTAAGTAAGAAGATTAAACAAGTAATTTGGTGCATTTTCCCCCATTTTCCATCCAGTTCTCTTTATTTTTATCATATATTACACGGGATCTTTCTTGAATAAGTTCCTCCATTTATTTTTGTTTTTTCTCTAACTTATTCTGTGCCTCTATGGTACAATTTTTATTACAGACATTCCACTACGGTGTTTAATTGCTAAATTGTCATTATTTCGCCACTATGGCCTATTTATTGCCTTACCTCCCTTATCTTCCCTAATTTGCACACACTGTATATAGACTTTTTTTCCTATAGTGTTATTGACTGTATGTTTGTTTTTTTCATGTGTAACTCTGTGTTGTATGTGTCGAACTGCATTGCTTTATCTTGGCCAGGTCTCAGTTGTAAATGAGAACTTGTTCTCAACTGGCCTACCTGGTTAAATAAAAAATAAATTGCTATCTTACTGTACTGTTAGTCCTTCAATATCCTTTGTTAAGCCTTCGCCATGTATATCTCACTAGATCAGGGTATTTAAGCCTCCATATATCCACTAATTCCAATATATCCATGACGTTCATGATTTCCTTAAGTGCCTGAGGGTGATAGTTTGTAGTGTGATTTCCTTTACGTTCCATAGAGGTATATAAAACCATATCAAAATCTCCCACCATAATAATAGAGTCTAGCGTTGCTTGTAGAGTTGATAAATTCTTATATATATATTCAAAGAAGCTTGGATCAGCATTATTTAGACCGTATAGGTTAATAAGCCATATCTCTTTATGGTCCAATAACATATTTCAAATAATCCATCTACCTTGATGATCTGTTTGGACATTTGCACATTTGGATCAAAATTACTGTTAATATCATCTCCCGTTTTGAATGTATTTGCCCATGGGAGAAATATATTTCACCCCCCCAGTCGTTTTTCCACAAAACGTCATCTAAAATTGTTGAATGAGTTTCCTGTAAACAATAGATATCATATTCCTTCTCTTTTAGCCAGGTAATTACTGATCAATTTTTCTTATTATTTGCTAGGCCATTACAATAATAACTGACTTTACGTATTTCACCATTTACCATAATGAGACACAAGTTTCAATTCTATTTATCATAATATATGTTTGTAAACGTACCATTAAAAAGTAACATGATGATTGAGTGTCTATATAGCTGTACCATGATATTTGCATTGCTACAAGACGCCCGGAAGCCGAGTCCATGCTGTCCATGCTGTCCATGCTGTCCCTGCTGTCCATACTGTCCATGCTGTCTATACTGTCCATACTGTACATGCTGTCCATACTGTCCATACTGTCCATACTGTCCATGCTGTCTATACTGTCCATACTGTACATGCTGTCCATGCTGTCTATACTGTCCAAACTGTACATGCTGTCCATACTGTCCATGCTGTCCATACTGTCCATACTGTCCATGCTGTCTATACTGTCCAAACTGTACATGCTGTCCATACTGTCCATGCTGTCCATACTGTACATGCTGTCCATGCTGTCTATACTGTCCATACTGTCCATGCTGTCCATACTGTCCATACTGTCTATACTGTCCATGCTGTCCATGCTGTCTATACTGTCCATACTGTCCATGCTGTCCATACTGTCTATACTGTCCATACTGTCCATACTGTCCATGCTGTCCATGCTGTCCATACTGTCCATACTGTCCATGCTGTCCATACTGTCCATGCTGTCCATGCTGTCCATACTGTCCATACTGTCTATACTGTCCATGCTGTCCATGCTGTCCATACTGTCCATACTGTCCATGCTGTCTATACTGTTCATACTGTCCATGCTGTCTATACTGTCCATACTGTCCATGCTGTCTATACTGTCCATACTGTCCATGCTGTCCATACTGTCCATACTGTCCATACTGTCCATGCTGTCTATACTGTCCATACTGTCCATACTGTCCATGCTGTCCATGCTGTCTATACTGTCTATGCTGTCTATACTGTCCATACTGTCTATGCTGTCCATACTGTCCATACTGTCCATGCTGTCTATACTGTCTATGCTGTCTATGCTGTCTATACTGTCCATACTGTCCATGCTGTCCATGCTGTCCATGCTGTCTATACTGTCTATGCTGTCTATACTGTCCATGCTGTCCATACTGTCCATGCTGTCCATGCTGTCCATACTGTCCATACTGTCTATACTGTCCATGCTGTCTGTACTGTCCATACTGTCCATACTGTCCATGCTGTCTATACTGTCTATGCTTTCCGTGCTGTCCATGCTGTCTATACTGTATATGCTGTCCATGCTGTCCATACTGTCTATGCTGTCCATGCTGTCTATGCTGTCTATACTGTCCATACTGTCCATACTGTCTATGCTGTCCATGCTGTCCATACTGTCTATGCTGTCCATGCTGTCTATGCTGTCTATGCTGTCCATGCTGTCCATACTGTCCATGCTGTCTATACTGTCTATACTGTCTATACTGTCCATACTGTCCATGCTGTCTATACTGTCTATACAGTCTATACTGTCCATGCTGTCCATGCTGTCTATGCTGTCTATACTGTCCAGACTGTCCATACTGTCTATGCTGTCCATGCTGTCCATACTGTCCATACTGTCTATACTGTCCATGCTGTCCATGCTGTCTATACTGTCCATACTGTCCATGCTGTCCATACTGTCTATACTGTCCATACTGTCCATACTGTCCATGCTGTCCATGCTGTCCATACTGTCCATACTGTCCATGCTGTCCATACTGTCCATGCTGTCCATGCTGTCCATACTGTCCATACTGTCTATACTGTCCATGCTGTCCATGCTGTCCATACTGTCCATACTGTCCATGCTGTCTATACTGTTCATACTGTCCATGCTGTCTATACTGTCCATACTGTCCATGCTGTCTATACTGTCCATACTGTCCATGCTGTCCATACTGTCCATACTGTCCATACTGTCCATGCTGTCTATACTGTCCATACTGTCCATACTGTCCATGCTGTCCATGCTGTCCATACTGTCTATACTGTCTATGCTGTCTATACTGTCCATACTGTCTATGCTGTCCATACTGTCCATACTGTCCATGCTGTCTATACTGTCTATGCTGTCTATGCTGTCTATACTGTCCATACTGTCCATGCTGTCCATGCTGTCCATGCTGTCTATACTGTCTATGCTGTCTATACTGTCCATGCTGTCTATACTGTCCATGCTGTCCATGCTGTCCATACTGTCCATACTGTCTATACTGTCCATGCTGTCTGTACTGTCCATACTGTCCATACTGTCCATGCTGTCTATACTGTCTATGCTTTCCGTGCTGTCCATGCTGTCTATACTGTATATGCTGTCCATGCTGTCCATACTGTCTATGCTGTCCATGCTGTCTATGCTGTCTATACTGTCCATACTGTCCATACTGTCTATGCTGTCCATGCTGTCCATACTGTCTATGCTGTCCATGCTGTCTATGCTGTCTATGCTGTCCATGCTGTCCATACTGTCCATGCTGTCTATACTGTCTATACTGTCTATACTGTCCATACTGTCCATACTGTCCATGCTGTCTATACTGTCTATACAGTCTATACTGTCCATGCTGTCCATGCTGTCTATGCTGTCTATACTGTCCAGACTGTCCATACTGTCTATGCTGTCCATGCTGTCCATACTGTCCATACTGTCTATGCTGTCCATGCTGTCTATGCTGTCTATGCTGTCCATACTGTCCATGCTGTCTATACTGTCTATACTGTTCATACTGTCTATACTGTCTATGCTGTCTATACTGTCCATACTGTCCATACTGTCCATGCTGTCTATACTGTCCATACTGTCTATACTGTCTATGCTGTCCATACTGTCTATACTGTCCATACTGTCCATGTTGTCCATACTGTCTACACTGACCATACTGTCTATACTGTCTATGCTGTCCATGCTGTCCATGCTGTCTATACTGTCTATACTGTCCACACTGTCTATGCTGTCTATGCTGTCTAAACTGTCTATGTTGTCCATACTCTCTATGCTGTCCATACTGTCTATGCTGTCCATACTGTCTTTACTGTCTATACTGTCCATGCTGTCCATACTGTCTATACTGTCCATACTGTCCATACTGTCTATACTGTCTTTACCCACCATTACATACAGTACTGTATATTTTCCGTATTCTGATGTTGCTCGTTCTGATATGAACATATAGATATATATTGTATTTATTAAGTTTGTTTTGTTCTGTGTTTCTAAATATTACTGCACTGTTGGAGCTAGAAAACACAACCATTTTGCGGCACCTGTGATAACATCTGCAAATCTGTTTACGGGACTAATAAATATTGATTTGACTTGGTCTACTACTACATCTAGCTGGCTAGCCATATACCAATCATATGGCAAATCATATGACCAATCATATGGCCAATCATATGGCCAATCATATGGCCAATCATATGGCCAATCATATTGTTCCTATGTGCTTTTACCATTGTCTGAGGTTGAGGGGAAAGCCTTGCGTAACCAGTCACCAATTACTCTGCCATATAAACCAAGGCAACAGTTGATTGATTCATTAATTGAATGCATTAGACAATCAAAAGTAGTAGGCTGCTCCAGCCAGAGACGTCATTACATACAGTGCCTTAGGAAAGTATACAGATTCCCTTTCCACATTTTTTTTTATGTTGCCACGAGCTGCCACCATCTACCACCAACGGTCACGGCATAAGGTCAACACTTTTAAAGGAAGATCCACTGTACACACAATATCCCATAAAAATGCAAAACATAAAAATTTAAAATGCAAAAAAATGCAAAACATAAAGACATTATTGACATAACTATTCAAACCCTTTGCTATGAGCCTCAAAATTGAGATCAGGTGCATCCTGTTTCCATTGATCATCCTTGATGTTTCTACAACTTGATTGGAGTCTATCTGTGATCAATTCAATTGATTGGACAAGATTTGAACCTGTTTATATAAGGTCCCACAGTTGACAGTGCATGTCAGAGCAAAAACCAAGCTATGAGGTCGAAGGAATTGTCCGTAGAGATCCTAGAGAAAAAAACTCTGCAGCATTGAAGGTCTCCAAGAATACAGTGGCCTCCATCATTCATAAATGGAAGAAGTTTGGAAAAACAAGACTCTTCCTAGAGCTGGCCAGCCGGCCATACTGAGCAATCGGGGAAGAAGGGCCTTGGTCAGGGAGGTGACCAAGAACCCGATGGTCACTCTGACAGAACTCTAGAGTTCCTCTGTGGAGATGGGAGAACCTTCCAGAAGGACAACCATCTTTGCATCACTCCACCAATCAGGCCTTTATGGTAGAGTGGCCAGATGTAAGCCACTCCTCAGTAAAAGACACATGACAGCCTGCTTGGAGTTTGCCAAAAGGCACCTAAACATTCTCAGACCATGAGAAACAAGATTCTCTGGTCTGATGAAACCAAAATGGAACTTTTTGGCCTGAATGCCAAGCGTCACATCTAGAGGAAACCTGGCACTATCCCTATGTTGAAGCATGGTGGTGGCAGCATCATGCTGTGGAGATGTTTTTCAGTAGCAGGGACTGGGAGACTAGTCAGGATCGAGGCAAAGATGAACGGAGCAAAGTACAGAGAGATCCTTGATGAAAACCTGCTCCAGAGTGTGCAGGACCTCAAACTGGGGGTAAAGGTTCACCTTCCAACAGGACAACGAAGTCTCTGAATGTCCTTGAGTGGCTTAGCCAGTGCCCTGACTTGGACCCGATCAAACATCTCTGGAGAGACTTGAAAATAGCTCTGCAGCAATGCTACCCATCCAACCTGACAGAGTTTGAAAGGATAAGAGAAGAATAAGAGAAACTCCCCAAATTCAGGTGTGCCAAGCTTGTAGCATCATACCCAAGAAGACTTGAGGCTGTAATCACTGCCAAATGTGCTCCAACAAAGTACTGAGTAAAGGGTATTGTGTGTAGATTGTTTAGGGGAAAAAGCTATTTAATCAATTTTAGAATAAGGATGTAACCTAACAAAATGTGAAAAAAGTCAAGGGGTCTGAATACTTTCTGAAGGCACTGTACGTAAAAAAAATCTTGACGATAAAAAATACAATAACCCCAGAAGGCTCATGTCCATTGTGGTCCTCTATGACATCGAGATGGCAGGGAGGAAATACGGAAACTTTTACACTCAATGCAATGTACAAGAAAACACCTCAAACCTTAATAAGGCAAAATGTCTGGTTTTCTTAACTCTCCAATGCATGGTTTGATTTAGGTGATTTTCTAATAAATACATTCTAATGGTTGAGTCCATCCCCAAAGCTTCACCAAATAACAGGCTCAGAAATTCCTTGCAGAGTGGTTCTCTGAACAAAGTTTCCCTGCAGAAAGTGAACCTGCATCTGAACAAGCTTATCCTTGTGCAGACACTGTTATTAGTTGCAAATTAATATATTCAGTATGGCATTGCCAGCATTTTGACGTTATTCACAATGCAGCATGTTACCAAATTGTGCTCCTACCATTATCCCCCCCCCCCCCCACAAATTTGAGGAAACATTGCACAGCATACCCCCCCACCCTTTGCTCTGGCAACACTGAACATTGGCAACATTGATTTTCTCAACACAGAGGCCTAGCTGTTCAACGCATGATTTTATTAAATAGATTTTCTCATAAATGCATATTTCTAACGTATGCATTTTGATGGTTGACTCCAAGCATTTTCTTTACCCCTTTTTCGTGATATCAGTCTTGTCCCATCGCTGCAACTCCCGTACGGACTTAGGAGAGGCGAAGGTCGAGAGCCATGCATCCCGCGAAACGCAACATTGCCAAGTCGCATTGCATCTTGACACACTGCTCGCTTAACCCGAAGGCAGTGGTGGAAAAAGTACTCAATTGTCATACTTGAGTAAAAGTTTAGATACCTTAATAGAAAATGAATCAAGTAAAAGTGAAAGTCACCCAGTAAAATACTACTTGAGTAAAAGTCAAAGTATTTGGTTTTAAATATACTTAAGTATCAAAAGTAAAAGTAAAAGTATACATTTTTTCAAATTCCTTATATAAGCAAAGGATACGGCACCATTGTCTTGTTTTACAAATGTACAGATAGCCAGGGGCACACTTCAACACTCAGACATTATTTACAAAAAATGCATTTCTGTTTAGTGAGTCCGCCGGAGCATAGGCAGTAGGGATGACCACGTGTTCTGTTGATAAGTTTGTGAATTTCAAAATGTTCTTGTTCCGCTAAGCATTCAAAATGAAAGGATTACTTTTGGTTCAGGGAAAATGTATGGAGTAAAAAGTACAATATTTTCTTTCCGAATGTCGTGAAGTTAAAGTAAAAGTTGTCAAAAATATAAATAGTAAAGTAAAGTACAGATACCCCAAAAAACGACTTAAGTAGTCCTTTAAAGTATTTTTACCTAAGTACTTTACACCACTGCCCAGGAAGCCAGCCGCACCAATGTGTCGGAGGAAACACTGTACAACAAGAACATCCAAACCCTTCCCTAACCCGGACAATTTTGCATCGCCTCATTGGTCTCCCGGTAGTGGCCGGCTGCGACACAGTCTTGGATCGAACCCAGGTCTGTAGTGATGTGTGTAGTGATGCAGTGCCTTAGAACGTTGCATCACTTGGAAGGCCCATCCCCGAAGTACAGGCTTAGCAATTCCTTGCAAAGTGGTTCTCTAAACAAAATTTCCCTGAAGAAAGTTAACCTGTTTGGGCTGCAGGGGCAGTATTGAGTAGCCAGATAAAAGGTGCCCATTTCAAACGGCCTTGTACTCAATTCTTGCTCGTACAATATGCATATTATTATTACTATTGGATAGAAAACACTCTCTAGTTTCTAAAACCGTTTGAATTATATCTGTGAGTAAAACAGAACTCATTTTGCAGCAAACTTCCTGACAGGAAGTGGAAAATATGAAATCGATGCTCTGTTCTAGGGCCTGCCTATAAATGTCCTTGATATTTATTAGAATACATGCACTTCATACGTCTTCCACTAGATGTCGACAGGCAGTGAGAGAAGAAATGGAGTGTGTACCTTGATCTGGGGTCGAATAAAAGCTCTCGGCATGACGTGTCACCAGTTTCCTGTTTTCTGGAGAGCACGTGAAGGGACCTGGTTTTGCCTTCTCATAAGCTGTCGTTATAGACGACTAATATCTCCGACTTTGATTTTATTTGATACATGTGACAATATCATCGTAAAGTATGTTTTTTCAATATAGTTTTATTAGATTATTGAAATTTTTTCGGGACGTTAGGCGTGTTGCGTTGTGTGCCTTTGTTCAGGAAGGAGAGCTCCCGCCACTTTGCTAGCTTTCCGTGCTAATTGACTGGAGAAGAGGACATTCTAAATCCAAACAACGATTGTTCCCGACAAAGGACCCCTTGTACAACATTCTGATGAAAGATCATCAAAAGTAGGACCCATTTTATGATGCTATTTCATATATCTGTCGAACATGTGAAATAGTCGTTTGCGCCCAGATTTTGGGTGCTCTCTCGCTATACCTAAGCTGGATGTCGTAATGAAGTTATTTTTAGAATTCTAACACGGCGATTGCATTACGAACTAGTGTATCTATCATTTCCTATACAACATGTATTTTTTAGTAACGTTTATGTATAGTTATTTGGTCAGAATAGTTGAGTGCCATAAAAATATCCGCACATTCTGGGAAAAAGATGCTACGTTAGCACAATGTATAACCACTGATTTCAGCTCTAAATATGCACATTTTCGAACAAAACATAAGTGTATGTATAACCTGATGTTATAGGACTGTCATCTGATGAAGCTTATCAAGGTTAGTCAAAAATGATATATCTTTTGCTGGTTTATTCGCTATCGCCAACGTGCCTATTGCTATCGCTAACATGCCTTGATGAATGAATGCGGTAGTGTGGTAGGCTATTGTAGTAAGCTAATATAATGCTATATTGTGTTTTCGCTGTAAAACACTTAAAAAATCGGAAATATTGGCTGGATTCACAAGATGTTTGTCTTTCATATGCTGTATTGGACTTGTAAATGTGTGAAAGTTAAATATTTCTAAAAAATAGAAATGTTTTATGATGAGTATTTAGGTATTTGACGTTGGTGTCTGTAATTACTCTGGCTGCTTCGGTCCTATTTGTGACGGTAGCTGTGATGGTAGCTGCAATGTAAAACTGATTTATACCTCAAATATGCACATTTTTCGAACAAAACATAGATTTATTGTATAACATGTTATAAGACTGTCATCTGATTAAGTTGTTTCTTGGTTAGTTTTGGTTGGTTCTTGGTTAGTTAGGTTGGCTTTGTGCATGCTACCTGTGCTGTGAAAAATGTCTGTCCTTTTTTGTATTTGGTGGTGAGCTAACATAAATATATGTGGTGTTTTCGCTGTAAAACATTTAAAAAATCGGACATGTTGGCTGGATTCACAAGATGTTTATCTTTCATATGCTGTATTGGACTTGTAAATGTGTGAAAGTTAAATATTTCTAAAAAATATATTTTGAATTTCGCGCCCTGCACTTGAAGTGGCTGTTGTCATATTGTGCCCGGCTTCGGGCTTGCAGCCCAAAGAAGTTTTAGCCTGCATGTGAACAAGCTCATCTTTGTGCAGGTTTATCCTTGTGCAGAAAGTAACAGCTGGGACTCTCACGACTTACTCTCATCGTTCCTAGATTTAAGGAATCTGTTTCTGAGAAGCTGTACACTGACAAGCCATTAGAAGTGGATATGGGCGCTTAGCTTTGCATCTAGTCATGATGAAATAGTTGGGTTGAATGGTGTGCACTTTGCAGACCAGGTGTACAGAGGATAATCTCCTCACCTTCTTAACCTTCTAAGTCTAGACGCCATGGTATTGTACACTGGCAATTGTTTCAGGCATTATTGCCAGTAAGTGTTTGTCTTAGAGGAATTGGTTAAGCTAGTTTCCATCTTGCATAATACATCAGACTCATGCCTTTGTCACGTTCTGACCATAGATTGCTTTGTATGTTTCTATGTTTTATGTCTAGGTTGTCTATTTCTATGTGTTTGGTCAGGGCGTGAGCTTGGGTGGGCATTCTATGTTGTTTTTTCTATGTTTGTATTTCTGTGTGTGGCCTGGTATGGTTCTCAATCAGAGGCAGCTGTCGATCGTTGTCTCTGATTGAGAATCATACTTAGGTAGCCGGTTTTCTCACTATGGGTTGTGGGTAGTTATTTTCTGTGTCTGTGTTTCACCATACAGAACTGTTTCGGTTGTTTGTTTGTGTTTTTTTGTTATTTTGTTCCGTGTTCATGTTGATTTATTAAAAATCTAATTATGGACACTTACCACGTTGCACATTAGTCCGACTTTTCCTACTCCTCCTCAGACGAAGAGGAGAATCGTTACAGCCTTGCTGATTACACTGGCTGAAGCATATTTTCCTCTCATGTCCTCTACAAGTCAGTCAGAATGTTGACGAAAATTACATTTGATTCAAACTTACTCTACCAGTTGTCTGGGCTGTTGGTCCTTGCAGGTTTGTCCCTGTGCAGGTTTATCCCTGAGCAGGTTTGTCCCTGTGCAGGTTTGTCCCTGTGCAGGTTTATCCCTGTGCAGGTTTATCCCTGAGCAGGTTTGTCCCTGCGCAGGTTTATCCCTGAGCAGGTTTGTCCCTGTGCAGGTTTATCCCTGTGCAGGTATATCCTTGTGCAGGTATATCCATATGCAGGTATATCCCTGTGCAGGTTTATCCATATGCAGGTATATCCTTGTGCAGGTATATCCATATGCAGGTATATCCTTGTGAAGGTTTATCCCTGTGCAGGTTTATCCCTGTGCAGGTTTATCCCTGTGCAGGTTTATCCCTGTGCAGGTTTGTCCCTGTGCAGGTTTATCCCTGTGCAGGTTTATCCATATGCAGGTTTATCCATATGCAGGTTTATCCCTGTGCAGGTTTATCCATTGCAGGTTTATCCATTGCAGGTTTATCCCCGTGCAGGTATATCCTTGTGCAGGTATATCCATATGCAGGTATATCCTTGTGCAGGTATATCCTTGTGCAGGTATATCCCTGTGCAGGTTTATCCATATGCAGGTTTATCCCGGTGCAGGTATATCCTTGTGCAGGTTTATCCATATGCAGGTTTATCCCGGTGCAGGTTTATCCCTGTGCAGGTTTATCCCTGTGCAGGTTTATCTATATCCAGGTATATCCCTGTGCAGGTATATCCCTGTGCAGGTTTATCCCTGTGCAGGTATATCCTTGTGCAGGTTTATCCCTGTGCAGGTTTATCCATATGCAGGTTTATCCCGGTGCAGGTATATCCCTGTGCAGGTATATCCCTGTGCAGGTTTATCCCTGTGCAGGTATATCCCTGTGCAGGTATATCCCTGTGCAGGTTTATCCCTGTGCAGGTTTATCCCTGTGCAGGTTTATCCCTGTGCAGGTTTATCCCTGTGCAGGTATATCCCTGTGCAGGTTTATCCCTGTGCAGGTTTATCCCTGTGCAGGTTTATCCCTGTGCAGGTATATCCCTGTGCAGGTATATCCATATGCAGGTATATCCATGTGCAGGTATATCCATGTGCAGGTATATCCATGTGCAGGTATATCCATATGCAGGTATATCCTTGTGTAGGTTTATCCATATGCAGGTTTATTCTTGTGTAGGTTTATCCATGTGCAGGTTTATCCCTGTGCAGGTATATCCATGTGCAGGTATATCCCTGTGCAGGTATATCCATGTGCAGGTATATCCATGTGCAGGTATATCCATGTGCAGGTATATCCATGTGCAGGTATATCCATGTGCAGGTATATCCATGTGCAGGTATATCCCTGTGCAGGTATATCCATTGCAGGTTTATCCATTGCAGGTTTATCCATATGCAGGTTTATCCCTGTGCAGGTTTATCCTTTTGGTTACTACATGATGTGTTATTTCATAGTTTTGATGTCTTCACTGTTATTCTATAATGTAGAAAATAGTAATGACAAAGAAAAACCCTGGAATGAGTAGGTGTGTCCAAACTTTTGACGGGTACTGTATACAATGTGTTTTTGAGTGGATCACTAAGCTATATAATGCTGTATAAAGTGGATCACTAACCTATATAATGTTGTATAAAGTGGATCACTACCCTATATAATGTTGTATAAAGTGGATCACTAACCTATATAATGTTGTATAAAGTGGATCACTAACCTATATAATGTGGTTTTGTTTGGAACAAAACATAGATTGCTTAGGGCTGACAAAATAACGGTAAACTGTGCAGGCAAGGAGATTGAATCTAAAACAAGTGTATCTTATCTTGGTGTGTGTCACGGCTCTCGTCGTAATGAGGATCGGACCAAAGCGCAGCGTGGTAAGTGTTCATGATTTTATTAGATCACAAAACACTCAAACAAAATAAACAAGAGGGAAAATCGAAACAGTTTTGTAAGGAGCATAAACTATACAGAAAACAACTACCCACAAAACACTGGTGGGAAAAAGGCTTTTTATCCCTGTGCAGGTTTATCCCTGTTCAGGTTTATCCCTGTGCAGGTTTATCCTGTTTAGGTTTATCCTGTTTAGGTTTATCCCTGTGCAGGTTTGTCCCTGTGCAGGTTTATCCCTGTGCAGGTTTATCCTGTTCAGGTTTATTCTTGTGCAGGTTTATCCACTGCAGGTTTATCCTTGTGCAGGTTTATCCCTGTGCAGGTTTATCCCTGTGCAGGTATATCCATTGCAGGTTTATCCATTGCAGGTTTATCCATTGCAGGTTTATCCCTGTTCAGGTTTGTCCCTGTGCAGGTTTATCCATATGCAGGTTTATCCCTGTGCAGGTTTGTCCCTGTGCAGGTATATCCATTGCAGGTTTATCCATTGCAGGTATATCCATTGCAGGTTTATCCATATGCAGGTGTATTCTTGTGCAGGTTTATCCATATGCAGGTTTATTCTTGTGCAGGTTTGTCCATATGCAGGTTTATCCATTGCAGGTTTATCCATATGCAGGTTTATCCCTGTGCAGGTTTATCCTTTTGGTTACTACATGATGTGTTATTTCATAGTGTTGATGTCTTCACTGTTATTCTATAATGTAGAAAATAGTAATGACAAAGAAAAACCTGGAATGAGTAGGTGTGTCCAAACCTTTGATGGGTACTGTATACAATGTGTTTTTGAGTGGATCACTATGCTATATAATCATGTATAAAGTGGATCACTAACCTATATAATGTGGTTTTGTTTGGAACAAAACATAGATTGCTTAGGGCTGACAAAATAACGGTAAACTGTGCAGGCAAGGAGATTGAATCTAAAACAAGTGTATCTTATCTTGGTGTGTGTCACGGCTCTCGTCGTAATGAGGATCGGACCAAAGCGCAGCGTGGTAAGTGTTCATGATTTTATTAGATCACAAAACACTCAAACAAAATAAAAAAGAGGGAAAACCGAAACAGTTTTGTAAGGAGCATAAACTATACAGAAAACAACTACCCACAAAACACTGGTGGGAAAAAGGCTGCCTAAGTATGATTCCCAATCAGAGACAACGATAGACAGCTGTCCCTGATTGAGAACCATACCTGGCAAAACATAGAAACAGAAAACATAGAAATAAAGAAACTAGAATGCCCACCCTAGTCACACCCTGGCCTAACCAAAATAGAGAATAAAAGCCTCTATGGCCAGGGCGTGACAGTGTGTCCCTAGATCAATCCCTTTCTGGAGACCTGATTGCTGCAAAAATTCTTTCTAAAATGTCAAACAAATTGACATTTTTATATCATAACACTAGATATTTTAACATTCAAATTAAGAAAATGCTTGTCTCAACCTTGATTTAGTGTCATTTTGATTATGCTGCTCTGTTTGGTTTAGTGGGCTATCACAAAAGCTGAAAAAGAGAATGCAGGTCATGCAAAATACTGTATATGCTGGTATATGCTGAATGTCCCACCTAGGACCCACATAATGTTATTAGGTATATGCTGAATGTCCCCCCTAGGACCCACATAATGTTATCAGGTATATGCTGAATGTTTCCACTAGGACCCACATAATGTTATCAGGTATATGCTGAATGTTCCCCCTAGGACCCACATAATGTTATCAGGTATATGCTGAATGTCCCACCTAGGACCCACATAATGTTATCAGGTATATGCTGAATGTCCCACCTAGGACCCACATAATGTTATCAGGTATATGCTGAATGTCTCCACTAGGACCCATATAATGTTATCAGGTATATGTTGAATGTCCCACCTAGGACCCACATTATGTTATCAGGTATATGCTGAATGTCTCCACTAGGACCCACATAATGTTATTAGGTATATGCTGAATGTCCCCCCTAGGACCCACATAATGTTATCAGGTAAATACTGAATGTCCCCCCTAGGACCCACATAATGTTATCAGGTATATGCTGAATGTCCCACCTAGGACCCACATAATGTTATCAGGTATATGCTGAATGTTCCACCTAGGACCCACATAATGTTATCAGGTATATGTTGAATGTCCCACCTAGGACCCACATAATGTTATTAGGTATATGCTGAATGTCCCACCTAGGACCCACATAATGTTATCAGGTATATGCTGAATGTTTCCACTAGGACCCACATAATGGTATCAGGTATATGCTGAATGTCCCCCCTAGGACCCACATAATGTTATTAGGTATATGCTGAATGTCCCCCCTAGGACCCACATAATGTTATCAGGTATATGCTGAATGTCCCCCCTAGGACCCACATAATGTTATCAGGTATATACTGAATGTTCCCCCTAGGACCCACATAATGTTATCAGGTATATGCTGAATGTTCCACCTAGGACCCACATAATGTTATCAGGTATATGCTGAATGTTCCACCTAGGACCCACATAATGTTATCAGGTATATGTTGAATGTCCCACCTAGGACCCACATAATGTTATTAGGTATATGCTGAATGTCCCACCTAGGACCCACATAATGTTATCAGGTATATGCTGAATGTTTCCACTAGGACCCACATAATGGTATCAGGTATATGCTGAATGTCCCCCCTAGGACCCACATAATGTTATTAGGTATATGCTGAATGTCCCCCCTAGGACCCACATAATGTTATCAGGTATATGCTGAATGTCCCCCCTAGGACCCACATAATGTTATCAGGTATATACTGAATGTTCCCCCTAGGACCCACATAATGTTATCAGGTATATGCTGAATGTCCCACCTAGGACCCACATAATGTTATCAGGTAAATACTGAATGTCCCACCTAGGACCCACATAATGTTATCAGGTATATGCTGAATGTCCCACCTAGGACCCACATAATGTTATCAGGTATATGCTGAATGTCCCACCTAGGACGCACATAATGTTATCAGGTATATGCTGAATGTCCCACCTAGGACCCACATAATGTTATCAGGTATATGCTGAATGTTCCACCTAGGACCCACATAATGTTATCAGGTATATGCTGAATGTTCCACCTAGGACCCACATAATGTTATCAGGTATATGCTGAATGTCCCACCTAGGACGCACATAATGTTATCAGGTAAATGCTGAATGTCCCACCTAGGACCCACATAATGTTATCAGGTAAATACTGAATGTCCCACCTAGGACACACATAATGTTATTAGGTATATACTGAATGTCCCACGTAGGACCCACATAATGTTATCAGGTATATGCTGAATGTCCCACCTAGGACCCACATAATGTTATCAGGTATATGCTGAATGTCCCACCTAGGACCCACATAATGTTATCAGGTATATGCTGAATGTTCCACCTAGGACCCACATAATGTTATCAGGTATATGTTGAATGTCCCACCTAGGACCCACATAATGTTATTAGGTATATGCTGAATGTCCCACCTAGGACCCACATAATGTTATCAGGTATATGCTGAATGTTTCCACTAGGACCCACATAATGGTATCAGGTATATGCTGAATGTCCAACCCTAGGACCCACATAATGTTATTAGGTATATGCTGAATGTCCCCCCTAGGACCCACATAATGTTATCAGGTATATGCTGAATGTCCCCCCTAGGACCCACATAATGTTATCAGGTATATACTGAATGTTCCCCCTAGGACCCACATAATGTTATCAGGTATATGCTGAATGTTCCACCTAGGACCCACATAATGTTATCAGGTATATGCTGAATGTTCCACCTAGGACCCACATAATGTTATCAGGTATATGTTGAATGTCCCACCTAGGACCCACATAATGTTATTAGGTATATGCTGAATGTCCCACCTAGGACCCACATAATGTTATCAGGTATATGCTGAATGTTTCCACTAGGACCCACATAATGGTATCAGGTATATGCTGAATGTCCCCCCTAGGACCCACATAATGTTATTAGGTATATGCTGAATGTCCCCCCTGGGACCCACATAATGTTATCAGGTATATGCTGAATGTCCCCCCTAGGACCCACATAATGTTATCAGGTATATACTGAATGTTCCCCCTAGGACCCACATAATGTTATCAGGTATATGCTGAATGTCCCACCTAGGACCCACATAATGTTATCAGGTATATGCTGAATGTCCCACCTAGGACCCACATAATGTTATCAGGTATATGCTGAATGTCCCACCTAGGACCCACATAATGTTATCAGGTATATGCTGAATGTCCCACCTAGGACGCACATAATGTTATCAGGTATATGCTGAATGTCCCACCTAGGACCCACATAATGTTATCAGGTATATGCTGAATGTTCCACCTAGGACCCACATAATGTTATCAGGTATATGCTGAATGTTCCACCTAGGACCCACATAATGTTATCAGGTATATGCTGAATGTCCCACCTAGGACGCACATAATGTTATCAGGTAAATGCTGAATGTCCCACCTAGGACCCACATAATGTTATCAGGTAAATACTGAATGTCCCACCTAGGACACACATAATGTTATTAGGTATATACTGAATGTCCCACGTAGGACCCACATAATGTTATCAGGTATATGCTGAATGTCCCACCTAGGACCCACATAATGCTATCAGGTATATGCTGAATGTCCCACCTGGGACCCATATAATGTTACCAGGTATATGCTGAATGTCCCACCTAGGACCCATATAATGTTATCAGGTATATGCTGAATGTCCCACCTAGGACCCACATAATGTTATCAGGTATATGTTGAATGTTCTCCCCTAGGACCCACATAATGTTATCAGGTATATGCTGAATGTTCCACCTAGGACGCACATAATGTTATCAGGTAAATGCTGAATGTCCCACCTAGGACCCACATAATGTTATTAGGTATATGCTGAATGTCCCACCTAGGATCCACATAATGTTATCAGGTATATGCTGAATGTTCCACCTAGGACCCACATAATGTTATCAGGTATATGCTGAATGTCCCACCTAGGACCCACATAATGTTATCAGGTATATGCTGAATGTCCCACCTAGGACCCACATAATGTTATCAGGTATATGCTGAATGTTCCACCTAGGACCCACATAATGTTATTAGGTATATGCTGAATGTCCCACCTAGGACCCACATAATGTTATCAGGTATATGCTGAATGTCCCACCTAGGACCCACATAATGTTATTGTCAGGGTTGTGTGCAGCGAAGTAACAGAGTCAAATGCAGGACACAGGCGTTTGAGCGAAACATAAAACGTTTACTCAAAATACAGCAAAAAATCCACAAAGGGAAAAACAGAACTAACAACAACCACTAACGTAATAAACAATCACCGACAAAACAGAAATGAAAGCAAGAGGGTTAAATAGGGAACATGATGGGGGAATTGAAAACAGGTGTGGATAATACAGACAAAACAAAACGAAACTGAAAAGTGGATCGATGGTGACTAGAAAGCCGGCGACGTCGACCGCCGAACACCACCGGAACAAGGAGAAGGGCCGACTTCGGCGGAAGTCGTGACAGTACCCCTCCCCTGACGCGCGGCTCCAGCAGCGCGACGACACCGGCCTCGGGGACGACCCGAAGGGCGAGGCGCAGGGCGATCCGGGTGGAGACGGTGAAACTCTTGTAACATTGATGGATCTAGGATGTCCTCCACCGGTACCCAGCATCTCTCCTCCGGACCGTACCCCTCCCACTCCACGAGGTACTGAAGGCCCCTCGCCCGACGTCTAGAATCCATGATGGCCCTTACGGTATACGCCGGGACCCCCTCGATGTCAAGAGGGGGCGGAGGGACCTCCCGCACCTCAGACTGCTGGAGCGGACCAGCCACCACCGGCCTGAGGAGAGACACATGGAACGAGGGATTAATACGATAATCAGGGGGGAGTTGTAACCTATAACAAACCTCGTTCAGTCTCCTCAGGACTTTAAATGGCCCCACAAACCGCGGACCCAGCTTCCGGCAGGGCAGGTGAAGGGGTAGGTTTCGGGTCGAGAGCCAGACCCGATCCCCCGGTGCATACACGGGGGCCTCACTGCGGTGGCGGTCGGCACTCGCCTTTTGTCTCCTGATGGCCCGTTGTAGCCGTACGTGGGCAGCGTTCCAAGTCTCTTCTGAGTGCCGAAACCATTCATCCACCGCAGGAGCGTCAATCTGGCTCTGATGCCATGGTGCCAGGACCGGCTGGTAACCTAGCACACACTGAAAAGGTGATAGGTTGGTAGAGGAGTGGCGGAGGGAATTTTGGGCCATCTCGGCCCAGGGGATGTAAGCTGCCCACTCCCCCGGCCGGTCCTGGCAATAGGACCTCAGAAACCTACCCACATCCTGGTTTACTCTTTCCACCTGCCCGTTGCTCTCGGGGTGGAAACCTGAGGTAAGGCTGACCGAGATCCCCAGGCGTTCCATAAACGCCCTCCAGACTCTAGACGTAAATTGGGGACCCCGATCATAAACTATATCCTCAGGCACCCCGTAGTGCCGGAATACATGGGTGAACAGAGCCTCCGCAGTTTGTAGAGCCGTAGGGAGACCGGGCAAAGGAAGGAGACGGCAGGACTTAGAAAACCGATCCACAACAACCAGGATCGTGGTGTTACCCCGCGACGGGGGAAGATCCGTCACAAAATCCACCGATAGGTGTGACCATGGTCGCTGTGGAACGGGAAGGGGTTGTAATTTCCCTCTGGGCAGATGTCTAGGTGCCTTACACTGTGCACATACCGAACAGGAGGAAACATAAACCCGCACGTCCTTAGCTAAAGTGGGCCACCAGTACTTCTCAGAAAGGCAGCGCACCGTCCGACCGATCCCAGGATGACCAGAGGAGGGTGACGTATGAGCCCAACAGATCAAACGATCGCGGACATCAAACGGAACGTACATACGCCCAGCTGGACAGTCAGGTGGAATGGGCTCTGAACGTGACGCCCGTTCGATGTCCGCGTCCACCTCCCATACCACCGGTGCCACCAGGCGAGAGGCTGGAATGATGGGAGTGGGATCTGAGGACCTCTCCTCTGTATCATACAGCCGGGACAGTGCGTCTGCCTTAACGTTCTGGGAACCTGGTTTGTAGGAAAGGGTGAAATCAAAACGGGTGAAAAACATGGCCCACCTTGCCTGGCGAGGGTTCATTCTCCTCGCTGCCCGTATGTACTCCAGATTGCGGTGGTCAGTCCAAATGAGAAAAGGGTGTCTAGCCCCATCAAGCCAGTGTCTCCACGCTTTCAGAGCCATGACAACAGCCAGCAACTCCCGGTCCCCCACATCATAGTTTCGCTCCGCCGGGCTGAGCTTCTTCGAAAAGAATGCACAGGGGCGAAGCTTTAGTGGCGTACCCGAACGCTGAGACAGCACAGCCCCTATCCCCGCCTCGGACGCGTCCACCTCAACTATGAATGCTAAGGAAGGATCAGGATGAGCCAGCACGGGAGCTGAAGTAAACAGAGCCTTCAGGTGACCAAACGCCCTGTCCGCTCCAGCTGTCCACTGCAGTCTCACAGGTCCTCCCCTCAGCAGTGAGGTAATGGGAGCCGCTACCTGACCAAAACCCCGGATAAATCTCCGGTAGTAGTTGGCAAACCCTAAAAACCGCTGCACTTCCTTTACCGTGGTTGGAGTCGGCCAATTACGCACGGCTGAAATGCGGTCATTCTCCATCTCTACCCCTGACGCTGAAAAGCGGTACCCTAGGAAGGAGATGGACTGTTGGAAGAACAGACATTTCTCAGCCTTGACGTACAGGTCATGCTCCAACAGTCGACCAAGCACCTTACGCACCAGGGACACATGCTCGGCGCGTGCAGCGGAGTATATTAGAATGTCATATATATACACCACTACACCCTGCCCGTGCAGGTCCCTGAAGATCTCATCCACAAATGATTGGAAGACTGATGGAGCATTCATTAACCCGTACGGCATGACGAGGTACTCATAATGCCCAGAAGTGGTGCTAAATGCTGTCTTCCACTCATCTCCCCCCTTAATACGCACCAGGCTGTAAGCGCTCCTGAGGTCCAATTTTGTGAAGAACCGCGCCCCGTGTAATGACTCGGTCATACTGGCTATGAGTGGTAGCGGGTAACTGTATTTTTTCGTGATCTTATTTAATCCTCGATAATCAATACACGGGCGCAAACCTCCATCCTTCTTCTTCACAAAAAAGAAACTCGAGGAGACAGGTGAGAGGGAAGGCCGAATGTATCCCTGTCCCAGCGATTCGGTGACATATGTCTCCATAGCCACCGTCTCCTCCTGTGACAGAGGATACTTTACTCCTGGGAAGTTTAGCGTCTACCAAGAGATCTATCGCACAATCCCCCGGTCGATGGGGTGGTAATTGAGTCGCCTTCTTCTTACAGAAGGCGAGTGCCAAATCGGCATATTCGGGAGGAATGTGCATGTTGGAGACCTGGTTTGGACTCTCCACCGTAGTGGCACCTAAGGAAACACCTACACATCTACCTGAACACTGACAGGACCATCCCTTGAGAGTCCTCTGTTGCCACAAAATAATCGGATCATGAGAGGCCAACCAGGGAAGACCCAACACAACAGGAAACGCAGGAGAATCGATCAAAAAGAGACTAATTCTCTCCTCGTGATCCCCCTGCGTTCTCATAGCGATGGGCGCTGTGACCTCCCCAATCAGGCCCGACCCCAAAGGACGACTATCTAAGGCATGTACAGGGAAGGGAACATCAACAGGAATAATAGGGATCCCTAATCTATGTGCTAAAGAGCGATCAATAAAATTCCCAGCTGCGCCTGAATCTACTAGCGCCTTATGCTGAGGATGCGAGGAAAACTCAGGAAATTCTATATGTAACCACATGTGCGCAACAGAAGACTCTGGGTGAATTATGTGCCTACTCACCGGAGATGACCCATCAGTGCTCCGCCTGCTACCTCGACTTCCAGGAGAAACACCCCAGCACCGGACAGCAGTGTGTCCTCTGCGTCCACAGTTGGTGTATGGAGTGGTCCTCCCTCCTGTCCCCCTACTAGCAGCCCCTCCTAACTCCATCGGTGTAGGATCCAAGGGGCTGGGTAATGGAACGGGCGGACCCCGATCTAGACGTCCGCGGGAGGCCAACAGGTTATCCAGCCGGATAGATAAGTCCACCAGCTGGTCCAGGTTAAGAGTGGTGTCCCTGCAGGCTAACTCCCTACGAACGTCCTCTCGTAGACTACACCTGTAGTGATCGATCAGGGCCCGCTCATTCCATCCCGCACCGGCGGCCAGAGTACGAAAGTCCAAGGCGAAATCTTGAGCGCTCCTCATCCCCTGTCTGAGATGGAACAAACGCTCTCCCGCCGCTCTCCCTTCAGGTGGATGATCAAAGACCGCCCGGAAGCGGCGAGAGAAGTCATCATAGTTATCCAGTGTTTGTCCCTCTCTTCCCCAGATGGCGTTGGCCCACTCCAGGGCCTTACCAGTCAGACAGGAGATGAGGGCGCCCACTTTCTCTCGTCCGGAAGGGGTCGGATGAACAGTTCCCAGGTATAATTCCAACTGTAGGAGGAACCCCTGACACCCGGCTGCTGTACCGTCATACGCTCCTGGGAGCGAGAGCCGAATTCCACTGGGTCCTGAAGATGGAGGGATGACCGGTGGAATAAGGATAGGCGCGGGTGGTGTTGATGGGGTCTGATTTACCGGGAGACCTCCTCTCTCCCATCGGTCCATTGTCTGCAGCACGCGATCCATGGCAGTCCCTAAACTGTGTAACATGGTCGCGTGCTGTTGAACTTGCTCCTCGACTTGGAGAGAGGGGCTGGCTGTGCCTGCTGACTCCATTTGAAGTCCGGGTCGGTGATTCCGTCAGGGTTGTGTGCAGCGAAGTAACAGAGTCAAATGCAGGACACAGGCGTTTGAGCGAAACATAAAACGTTTACTCAAAATACAGCAAAAAATCCACAAAGGGAAAAACAGAACTAACAACAACCACTAACGTAATAAACAATCACCGACAAAACAGAAATGAAAGCAAGAGGGTTAAATAGGGAACATGATGGGGGAATTGAAAACAGGTGTGGATAATACAGACAAAACAAAACGAAACTGAAAAGTGGATCGATGGCGACTAGAAAGCCGGCGACGTCGACCGCCGAACACCACCGGAACAAGGAGAAGGGCCGACTTCGGCGGAAGTCGTGACAGTTATCAGGTATATGTTGAATGTTCTCCCCTAGGACGCACATAATGTTATCAGGTATATGCTGAATGTCCCACCTAGGACCCACATAATGTTATCAGGTATATGTTGAATGTCCCACCTAGGACCCACATAATGTTATCAGGTATATGCTGAATGTCCCACCTAGGACCCACATAATGTTATCAGGTATATGTTGAATGTTCTCCCCTGGGACGCACATAATGTTATCAGGTATATGCTGAATGTCCCCCCTAGGACCCACATAATGTTATCAGGTATATGCTGAAAGTTCCCCCTAGGACCCACATAGGGATACAGGAGTTCCGGAAGGTGGGCTTGTTGCCTTTGGAGTCCAGAGTGGACCAACTTAAACTTAATCATATGTTTGACATCTTAAATGATCGTGCCCCAGGTTACATGAAAAACACATTGATATGGTCTATAACCAACACAGCTACAGTACTAGAGCTAGTGTTATGTCTTGTAAAATCCCAAGAGTAAACAGTACTGTGAGGAGCACGTTTTTCTATACAGGCATTTGTCTATGGAACAGCCTTCCCTTAGAGATCAAGCAAAGAATATATAAAAATAGCTTTAAAAAGCAGGGAACGGTTTTCATTTGGACAAGGCTGTCTAAGTAGGAGAAACCACTCCACTGCCCCTTGTGGCCCCTACTGCTGTTCAGGTGTATTTATTTGAAGGATCGGTATGATGTGCAACGAATATATTGTTTTAATGTGAAATTAATATGGTTGATTTTTAAGGTCAGGGAGAATTGCAGTGAATAGTGCCACTTTTTAAGATGTCAATATAAATGAATGTATGTGTTGTTGATTGTAATTTTGTATTGTCTTTTAACCATTATATGTGTTATCGTATTTACCATCGAGGACCACTTTGGAAACAAGAGTTGTAATTAATACTTTCAAGTGATATCCTCTGGGTCCACATTTTGCATTTTGTTGTATATGTCTGTTGCCCAAAATAAATTCAATTAAATTCAATGTAAAAGATGAGCGACCTGCACAACAATGTTGAGAAAATCAATGTTGCTGTCACGACCTCCACCGAAGTCGGTTCCTCTCCTTGTTCGAGCGGCATTCGGCGGTCGGCGTCACCGGTCTTCTAGCCATCGTCGATCCACTTTTCATTTTCCATTTGTTTTGTCTTGTTTTCCTACACACCTGGTTCTCATTTCCATCATTAAGTGTTGTGTATTTAACCCTCTGTTCCCCCCATGTCTTTGTGTGGAATTGTTTGTTGTAACTGCTTGTGCACATGTTTACTGGTGCGCGTCGGGTTTTGTATCCATGTTGGTTATTTCTTTATGCCGTTGGTTTTGAAATTAAACTACTCCGGCTATTACCTAGTTCTGCTCCCCTGCGTCTGACTTCACTGCCACCAGTTACGCACCCCTTTACAGAATTCCACACCTCACCATGGAGTCAGCAGGAGCAGGTACCCCGGTTATAGGAGTCGAGGAGCAGAGAACACGCAGCGATGCTAAAACATCTCGGCATCGCGATGGACCGCGTCGTCCAGACCCTGGACCGCTGGGAGCGACAGGGAGTCCCTCAAGCGCCTCCACCATCACAACAGGGGTTCCCACTACTCGTCCCTCCTGTACCCGGTCCCAGTGGGATGCGTCTCGCCTTTCCCGGGGAGTATGATGGGACGGCGAAACGGTGCCAGCATTTCCTGTTACAGCTGGACCTATACCTGGGCACCGTTTACCCGGCTCCCTCGGGAAGGGAGAGGGTGTCCGCCCTCGTCTCGTGCCTCTCAGGGAGAGCTCTGGAGTGGGCTAACGCCGTCTGGGGAGAAGGAGATGCGGCGTTGGACGACTTCACGGAATTGTACGAGGTGAACGTCTTTTCCACCTGAGGCAGGGGACGAGGAGCGCCCAGGAGTTCGCCCTGAAATTTCGGAACCCTGGCCGCAGGAGCGGGATGGAACGACAGGGCCCTTATCGACCACTACCGTTGTAGCCTGCGCGAGGATGTCCGTCGGGAGTTGGCCTGCAGGGATACCACCCTCACCTTCGACCAGCTGGTGGACCTGTCCATTCGGTTGGATAAGCTGCTGAGTGTGAAGGTGAACGGAAAGGCTCTGGAGCAACGAACCGCCCTTGCTGTCTCTGCCTGGCCGGTTCCCCTCTCTCCACTGGGATTCTCTGCCTCTAACCCTATTACAGGGGCTGAGTCACTGGCTTACTGGTGCTCTTTCATGCCGTCCCTAGGAGGGGTGCGTCACTTGAGTTGGTTGAGTCACTGACGTGATCTTCCTGTCTGGGTTGGCGCCCCCCCCCCCCCCCCCCCTTGGGTTGTGCCGTGGCGGAGATCTTTGTGGGCTATACTCGGCCTTGTCTCAGGATGGTAAGTTGGTGGTTGAAGTTATCCCTCTAGTGGTGTGGGGGCTGTGCTTTGGCAAAGTGAGTAGGGTTATATCCTTCCTGTTTGGCTCTGTCCGGGAGTATCATCGGATAGGGCCACAGTGTCTCCTGACCCCTCCTGTCTCAGCCTCCAGTATTTATGCTGCAGTAGTTTATGTGTCGGGGGGCTAGGGTCAGTTTGTTATATCTGGAGTACTTCTCCTGTCTTATCTGGTGTCCTGTGTGAATTTAAGTATGCTCTCTCTAATTCTCTCTTTCTCTCTTTCTTTCTCTCTCTCGGAGGACCTGAGCCCTAGGACCATGCCTCAGGACTACCTGGCATGATGACTCCTTGCTGTCCCCAGTCCACCTGGCCGTGCTGCTGCTCCAGTTTCAACTGTTCTGCCTGCGGCTATGGAACCCTGACCTGTTCACCGGACGAGCTACCTGTCCCAGACCTACTGTTTTCAACTCTCTAGAGACCGCAGGAGCGGTAGAGATACTCTTAATGATCGGCTATGAAAGCCAACTGACATTTACTCCTGAGATGCTGACTTGCTGCACCCTCGACAACTACTGTGATTATTATTGTTTGACCATGCTGGTCATTTATGAACATTTGAACATCTTGGCCATGTTCTGTTATAATCTCCACCCGGCACAGCCAGAAGAGGACTGGCCACTCCTCATAGCCTGGTTCCTCTCTAGGTTTCTTCCTAGGTTTTGGCCTTTCTAGGGAGTTTTTCCTAGCCACCGTGCTTCTACACCTGCATTGCTTGCTGTTTGGGGTTTTAGGCTGGGTTTCTGTACAGCACTTTGAGATATCAGCTGATGTAAGAAGGGCTATATAAATACATTTGATTTGATTTGGTCACCCGCGGACGTCCAGAGAGGGCTCTGTCGATTCCCTCTCCCAGCACCACCGCTCCGGTGCCTATGGAGCTGGGAGGTGCTGCGCTCAGGGACGCCGGAGGAGGGACTTTCACGTGTACCATCTGTAGCCGCAGAGGTCACACTGCTGGTCGGTGCCGGGTTGGTTCATCTAGGGGTCGAGGCAGCAGGCAGGGCACTCTGGCGTCACCCCAGGTGAGCATGCACCACTCTCATCTAGAGCCCTCTGTTGTACACCTGTTTGTGCATGTTTACTTTCCTGAGTTTTCCCCGCATTCTCAGCATAAGGCGCTCGTCGATTCAGGCGCGGCTGGGAATTTTATCAACAGAGCATTCGCCCATAGGTTAGAATTCCCTATTGTTCCAGTGGTTAGGCCTTTCCCAGTTCACGCCGTGGACAGTCGACCATTAGGGTCCGGGGTAATTAGGGAAGCTACCATCCCCCTGGGCATGGTAATGCAGGGGGGTCACGAGGAGAGAATCAGTCTCTTTCTCATTGACTCTCCTGCGTTTCCTGTGGTGCTAGGCCTTCCCTGGTTAGCTCGTCATGACCCCACCATTTCATGGCAACAGAGGGGTCTCATGGGGTGGTCGCGAGAGTGCTCAGGGAGGTGTTTAGGGGTTTCCGTTGGTGCTACTACGGTGGAAAGTCCAGACCAGGTCTCCACCGTGCGCATTCCCCCCCGAATATGCCGATTTGGCTCTCGCCTTCTCCAAAAAGAAGGCGACTCAATTACCACCCCATCGACGGGGGGATTGTGCGATAAATCTCCTGGTAGACGCTGCACTTCCCATGAGTCACGTGTATCCCCTGTCACAGGCGGAGACGGCGGCTATGGAAAAATATGTCTCCGAATCCCTGCATCAGGAGTACATTCGGTCCTCCACTTCACCCACCTCCTCAAGTTTCTTTTTTGTGAAGAAGAAGGAGGGAGGTCTGCGCCCGTGTTTTGACTACTGAGGCCTAAATCAGATCACGGTGAGGTACAGTTACCCGCTACCTCTTATCGCCACGGCGATTGAGTCAATGCACGGGGCGCGCTTCTTCACCAAATAAGATCTAAGGTGCGCTTACAACCTGGTGCGTATCAGGAAGGGAGACAAGTGGAAGACGGCGTTCAGTACGACCTTAGGGCATTAGGAGTACCTCGTCATGCCGTACGGGTTGATGAATGCTCCATCAGTCTTCCAAGCCTTTGTGGATGCGATTTTCAGGGACCTGCACGGGCAGGGTGTAGTGGTGTATATTGATGACATTCTGATATACTCCGCTGCACGTGCCGAGCATGTGTCCCTGGTGCGCAGGGTGCTTGGTGGACTGTTGGAGCATGACCTGTACTTCAAGGCTGAGAAATGCCTATTCTTCCAACAGTCCGTCTCCTTCCTAGGGTCCCGCATTTCCACCTCAGGGGTGAGATGGAGAGTGATCGCATTTCAGCCATGCATAATTGGCCGACTCCGATTACGTTAAAGGAAGTGCAGCGGTTTCTAGGGTTTGCCAATTACTACCAGAGGTTTATCAGGGGTTTTGGTCAGGTAGCGGCTCCCATTACCTCACTGCTGAAGCGGGACCGGTGCGTTTGCAGTAGTTGGCTGAGGCGGACAAGGCTTTTAGTCACCTGAGGGCCCTGTTTACCTCACCCGTGCTGGCCCATCCGGATCCCTCTTTGGCGTTCATAGTGAGTAGGCAGGTAGGTAGGAGAGGGGGATTTGACATTTACTTTCTTTGCTTTGGTTCTGTCCAGCCCCTTTTCCCCAAAATTACGTGTGACGGAATAAATTCCCTGTAAACGGTATCCATCTCTGCCTTTGTCATCCTTACTCGCACCTACAATCCCATACCTCTTTCACTACACGGGGAGATGAGTTGTAGCAGGGTGTTGCGTTCCCTCTTCCTAGAGGCATACATAACACATAGTTAAATAAAAAGCCTTCTATTGCAAATGCGGAAGGCCGACATACACGGATGCAGTGGATTGACACAGACAAAGAAAAAACATCTCTATCTTAAACTGGCGGATTTTAATGGGGATTTTTTTAGTACGTTACTTAAAATGACGCACAGTTCCTGTTAATTAAAGGGAAAGAACAGACCGGTGTTCTAAAGTGTTATTAAAGGGAAAGAACAGACCGGTGTTCTAAAGTGTTATTAAAGGGAAAGAACAGACCGGTGTTCTAAAGTGTTATTAAAGGGAAAGAACAGACCGGTGTTCTAAAGCGTTATTAAAGGGAAGGAACAGACCGGTGTTCTAAAGTGTTATTAAAGGGAAAGAACAGACCGGTGTTCTAAAGCGTTATTAAAGGGAAAGAACAGACCGGTGTTCTAAAGCGTTATTAAAGGGAAAGAACAGACCGGTGTTCTAAACCATTATTAAAGGGAAAGAACAGACCGGTGTTCTAAAGTGTTATTAAAGGGAAAGAACAGACCGGTGTTCTAAAGTGTTATTAAAGGGAAAGAACAGACCGGTGTTCTAAAGTGTTATTAAAGGGAAAGAACAGACCGGTGTTCTAAACCATTATTAAAGGGAAAGAACAGACCGGTGTTCTAAACCTTTATTAAAGGGAAAGAACAGACCGGTGTTCTAAAGCGTTATTAAAGGGAAAGAACAGACCGGTGTTCTAAACCATTATTAAAGGGAAAGAACAGACCGGTGTTCTAAAGTGTTATTAAAGGGAAAGAACAGACCGGTGTTCTAAAGTGTTTTTAAAGGGAAAGAACAGACCGGTGTTCTAAACCATTATTAAAGGGAAAGAACAGACCGGTGTTCTAAAGTGTTATTAAAGGGAAAGAACAGACCGGTGTTCTAAAGTGTTATTAAAGGGGAAAGAACAGACCGGTGTTCTAAAGTGTTATTAAAGGGAAAGAACAGACCGGTGTTCTAAAGTGTTATTAAAGGGAAAGAACAGACCGGTGTTCTAAAGTGTTATTAAAGGGGAAAGAACAGACCGGTGTTCTAAAGTGTTATTAAAGGGAAAGAACAGACCGGTGTTCTAAAGTGTTATTAAAGGGAAAGAACAGACCGGTGTTCTAAAGTGTTATTAAAGGGGAAAGAACAGACCGGTGTTCTAAAGTGTTATTAAAGGGGAAAGAACAGACCGGTGTTCTAAACCATTATTAAAGGGAAAGAACAGACCGGTGTTCTAAAGTGTTATTAAAGGGAAAGAACAGACCGGTGTTCTAAAGTGTTATTAAAGGGAAAGAACAGACCGGTGTTCTAAAGTGTTATTAAAGGGAAAGAACAGACCGGTGTTCTAAAGTGTTATTAAAGGGAAAGAACAGACCGGTGTTCTAAAGTGTTATTAAAGGGAAAGAACAGACCGGTGTTCTAAAGTGTTATTAAAGGGGAAAGAACAGACCGGTGTTCTAAACCATTATTAAAGGGAAAGAACAGACCGGTGTTCTAAAGTGTTATTAAAGGGAAAGAACAGACCGGTGTTCTAAACCATTATTAAAGGGAAAGAACAGACCGGTGTTCTAAAGTGTTATTAAAGGGAAAGAACAGACCGGTGTTCTAAACCATTATTAAAGGGAAAGAACAGACCGGTGTTCTAAAGTGTTATTAAAGGGAAAGAACAGACCGGTGTTCTAAACCATTATTAAAGGGAAAGAACAGACCGGTGTTCTAAAGTGTTATTAAAGGGAAAGAACAGACCGGTGTTCTAAACCATTATTAAAGGGAAAGAACAGACCGGTGTTCTAAAGCGTTATTAAAGGGAAAGAACAGACCGGTGTTCTAAAGTGTTATTAAAGGGAAAGAACAGACCGGTGTTCTAAAGTGTTATTAAAGGGAAAGAACAGACCGGTGTTCTAAACCATTATTAAAGGGAAAGAACAGACCGGTGTTCTAAACCATTATTAAAGGGAAAGAACAGACCGGTGTTCTAAACCATTATTAAAGGGAAAGAACAGACCGGTGTTCTAAACCATTATTAAAGGGAAAGAACAGACCGGTGTTCTAAAGTGTTATTAAAGGGAAAGAACAGACCGGTGTTCTAAACCATTATTAAAGGGAAAGAACAGACCGGTGTTCTAAACCATTATTAAAGGGAAAGAACAGACCGGTGTTCTAAAGTGTTATTAAAGGGAAAGAACAGACCGGTGTTCTAAACCATTATTAAAGGGAAAGAACAGACCGGTGTTCTAAAGTGTTATTAAAGGGAAAGAACAGACCGGTGTTCTAAAGTGTTATTAAAGGGAAAGAACAGACCGGTGTTCTAAAGTGTTATTAAAGGGGAAAGAACAGACCGGTGTTCTAAACCATTATTAAAGGGAAAGAACAGACCGGTGTTCTAAAGTGTTATTAAAGGGAAAGAACAGACCGGTGTTCTAAACCATTATTAAAGGGAAAGAACAGACCGGTGTTCTAAAGTGTTATTAAAGGGAAAGAACAGACCGGTGTTCTAAACCATTATTAAAGGGAAAGAACAGACCGGTGTTCTAAAGTGTTATTAAAGGGAAAGAACAGACCGGTGTTCTAAAGCGTTATTAAAGGGAAAGAACAGACCGGTGTTCTAAAGTGTTATTAAAGGGAAAGAACAGACCGGTGTTCTAAACCATTATTAAAGGGAAAGAACAGACCGGTGTTCTAAAGTGTTATTAAAGGGAAAGAACAGACCGGTGTTCTAAAGTGTTATTAAAGGGAAAGAACAGACCGGTGTTCTAAAGTGTTATTAAAGGGGAAAGAACAGACCGGTGTTCTAAACCATTATTAAAGGGAAAGAACAGACCGGTGTTCTAAAGTGTTATTAAAGGGAAAGAACAGACCGGTGTTCTAAACCATTATTAAAGGGAAAGAACAGACCGGTGTTCTAAAGTGTTATTAAAGGGAAAGAACAGACCGGTGTTCTAAAGCGTTATTAAAGGGAAAGAACAGACCGGTGTTCTAAAGTGTTATTAAAGGGAAAGAACAGACCGGTGTTCTAAAGTGTTATTAAAGGGAAAGAACAGACCGGTGTTCTAAAGTGTTATTAAAGGGAAAGAACAGACCGGTGTTCTAAAGTGTTATTAAAGGGGAAAGAACAGACCGGTGTTCTAAACCATTATTAAAGGGAAAGAACAGACCGGTGTTCTAAAGTGTTATTAAAGGGAAAGAACAGACCGGTGTTCTAAAGTGTTATTAAAGGGAAAGAACAGACCGGTGTTCTAAACCATTATTAAAGGGGAAAGAACAGACCGGTGTTCTAAACCATTATTAAAGGGAAAGAACAGACCGGTGTTCTAAAGTGTTATTAAAGGGAAAGAACAGACCGGTGTTCTAAACCATTATTAAAGGGAAAGAACAGACCGGTGTTCTAAAGTGTTATTAAAGGGAAAGAACAGACCGGTGTTCTAAAGTGTTATTAAAGGGAAAGAACAGACCGGTGTTCTAAAGTGTTATTAAAGGGGAAAGAACAGACCG
This sequence comes from Salvelinus fontinalis, assembly GCF_029448725.1. Lineage (NCBI taxonomy): Eukaryota > Metazoa > Chordata > Actinopteri > Salmoniformes > Salmonidae > Salvelinus > Salvelinus fontinalis. The sequence goes on from NC_074681.1 coordinate 2,975,150, forward strand.
GTGTTCTAAACCATTATTAAAGGGAAAGAACAGACCGGTGTTCTAAAGTGTTATTAAAGGGAAAGAACAGACCGGTGTTCTAAACCATTATTAAAGGGAAAGAACAGACCGGTGTTCTAAAGTGTTATTAAAGGGAAAGAACAGACCGGTGTTCTAAACCATTATTAAAGGGAAAGAACAGACCGGTGTTCTAAAGTGTTATTAAAGGGAAAGAACAGAATGGTGTTCTAAAGCGTTATTAAAGGGAAAGAACAGACCGGTGTTCTAAAGTGTTATTAAAGGGAAAGAACAGACCGGTGTTCTAAACCATTATTAAAGGGAAAGAACAGACCGGTGTTCTAAAGTGTTATTAAAGGGAAAGAACAGACCGGTGTTCTAAAGTGTTATTAAAGGGAAAGAACAGACCGGTGTTCTAAAGTGTTATTAAAGGGGAAAGAACAGACCGGTGTTCTAAACCATTATTAAAGGGAAAGAACAGACCGGTGTTCTAAAGTGTTATTAAAGGGAAAGAACAGACCGGTGTTCTAAACCATTATTAAAGGGAAAGAACAGACCGGTGTTCTAAAGTGTTATTAAAGGGAAAGAACAGACCGGTGTTCTAAAGCGTTATTAAAGGGAAAGAACAGACCGGTGTTCTAAAGTGTTATTAAAGGGAAAGAACAGACCGGTGTTCTAAAGTGTTATTAAAGGGAAAGAACAGACCGGTGTTCTAAAGTGTTATTAAAGGGAAAGAACAGACCGGTGTTCTAAAGTGTTATTAAAGGGGAAAGAACAGACCGGTGTTCTAAACCATTATTAAAGGGAAAGAACAGACCGGTGTTCTAAAGTGTTATTAAAGGGAAAGAACAGACCGGTGTTCTAAAGTGTTATTAAAGGGAAAGAACAGACCGGTGTTCTAAACCATTATTAAAGGGGAAAGAACAGACCGGTGTTCTAAACCATTATTAAAGGGAAAGAACAGACCGGTGTTCTAAAGTGTTATTAAAGGGAAAGAACAGACCGGTGTTCTAAACCATTATTAAAGGGAAAGAACAGACCGGTGTTCTAAAGTGTTATTAAAGGGAAAGAACAGACCGGTGTTCTAAACCATTATTAAAGGGAAAGAACAGACCGGTGTTCTAAAGTGTTATTAAAGGGAAAGAACAGACCGGTGTTCTAAAGTGTTATTAAAGGGGAAAGAACAGACCGGTGTTCTAAACCATTATTAAAGGGAAAGAACAGACCGGTGTTCTAAAGTGTTATTAAAGGGAAAGAACAGACCGGTGTTCTAAACCATTATTAAAGGGAAAGAACAGACCGGTGTTCTAAAGCGTTGGGTTAATAATACTTTCCTACGGATATTTTTTCAAAAATTTCACAAACATGAGGACCAACCTCCCAGTAAAAACGGTGGAGTAAGTTTGAATCAAATGCAATTTTAGCCAACATTCTGGCTTGTAGAGGCCGTGAGAGGATCGTTTGTTTCAGACGGTGTAACCAGCAAGGTATGACAGTCCTATGTACTGTTTTATGCAGCATTGAAACTAGCTTAACCAATTCCACTAAGACAAACACTTATTGGCAATAATGCCTGAAACAACTGCCAATGTACAGTACCATGGCCTCTAGACTTAGAAGGTTAAGGCGCTGGGCTGGCAAGATCATCCACTGTACATCTGGTCTGCCACCATTCAACCCAGGTATTTAATCCTGTCTCAGCGCCCATATCCACTTCTAATGGTTTGCCAGTCTACAGCTTTTCAGAAACAGTTTCCTTAAACCTAGGAACGGTGGTAGGTAAGTGGTGAGAGTCCCAGGTGTTACTTTTCTCTTTTCTGCACAAGAATGAGTTTGGGCACATGCTGGTTAACTTTCTGCAAGGTCGTAATAGTTTGACCTGTGCATCAATTGACTCTGGGGGATGTTATACATATTCTAAAAGCACATTACATAGGTTAGTGAATACATTACATAGGTTAGCTTTCTGGGATCCTTGGGACGTCCCTACCCTAAACCTTAATCATTACCTTTAACCTTACCCTAGCCCTAGCTCTAACCATAACCATAACCATAACTCTTACCTAACCCTAACATGAACTCTTAGCTAAAACATTTCACATTTCACATCCAATGGGGTAGGGACGTCCCAAGAATCTTAGATAGCAAGGGCCTTATATAGAAATGGACTGTTAATTGGGCTGGCCAAAAACTAGAACCAGCACCACTGATTGAACTAATTATTGATTGATGAGTAGTTGAATGGTTGAACCAGGTATGCTAGTTAGTTCTGGGGGTACTCATGGAATGGCCTGGGAAACACATTGGGACATAATGTACTGTAGGCTATCATGCAGGCTATCATGTCAAGGTCACCAATACTCCTGAGATACTGTAGGACCACTGGGAAACACTGCAGGCTATCATGTCAAGGTCACCAAACTCCTGAGATACTGTAGGACCACTGGGAAACACTGCAGACTATCATGTCAAGGTCACCAATACTCCCGAGATACTGTAGGACCACTGGGAAACACTGCAGGCTATCATGTCAAGGTCACCAATACTCCCGAGATACTGTAGGACCACTGGGAAACACTGCAGGCTATCATGTCAAGGTCACCAATACTAGCATTGGACAAAGACAAAGGGGAATGAATTATTCTCATCTTATCACTGACAATAGGTGGAATGCAGATGTCCCAGCATCAATTGGTATAGATTCTACTCAGTCATTTCAAGTCTGTGTTCTGATATACACTGAGCATACCAAACGTTATAACACCTTCACAGTACTGAGTTGCACCTTGGCTGGATACACACAGAAAACTGTTGAGTGTGGAAAAACCAAGCAATGTTTCAGTTCTTGACACAAACCAATGCGCCGGGCACCTTCTACCATACCCAGTTCAAAGGCCCTTAAATCTTTTGTCTTGCCCATTCACCCTCTGAATAGCACACAAACAGTACACAATCCACGTCTCAATTGTCTCAAGGCTTAAAAATCCTCTTTCACCTGTCTCCTCCCCTTCATCTACAGTGATTGAAGTCGATTTAACAAGTGACATCAATAAGGGGATCATAGCTTTCACCTGGATTCACCCGGTCAATCCATGGAAAGAGAAGGTGTTCTTAATGTTTTGTACACTCATTGTATATGTGTGTGTGTCTGTTCCTGTATGTGTCTTATGCTGGTGACAAATACCATTTCTTCCCTGCAGACAGCCTGGCCTGAGAGCCATATGAAGGGTATTTTATAAGCATTTTTGTGCAACCTCCAAAACGTATGATAGCTACTAATGGTCTAGTTGCTTTAGACAGAAATGAAAGTAGAGAGGTGGGTCGGGGAGAATAGGTGGGTGTATACCTTTAATGTCTAGCAATCCAAAGGTTGCATGTTTGAGTCGTGTCAGGACAACTGTAGCATTTTAGCTAACCCTTCCCCTAAACCCTTTTCCTAATCTTAACCTAATTCTACTAATCTTTTATGCAAATTCTCCTAACCTTTGTCATTATATACAAGCAGCCAGGTCTCAGAGAAAGACATAAAATACTATATGTCCTCCAAGATGTGTAATAAGTTATATTATCCAAATACTATATGTCCTCCAAGATGTGTAATAAGTTATGTTATCCAATTAGTATGATACGACCGGGTAAGACGTATAATCTATACATCCTCTAATACGAATGAAAATGTACGACTACTATTCCATTCATAATGTACTCTAACATAACGGAATGTAGCATACTAAATGGAGGGGGAAAAATGTACATTTTACATACGAATTGCCCTGAGACCAGGTTGGTGGGGATCAGGGTTGGAGTCAATTCCATTTCAATTCCAGTCAATTCAGGAAGTACACTGAAATTCCAATTCCACTTTTCTTTAATGCTTTTCAATGTGGAACATTTGAAATTGTGATTTTGGTTTTCTTTCTGAATTCCCTGGAATTGAAATAGAATTGTCCCCAACCCTGCTGGGGATCAATGAGGTGTATTAATTTGATTTCAGCAAGCAAACCAAATGTACTGTGATGTGACAGTATACTTAGTTGAGTGATGTGTGACAACACCATGAGAACCCACCTGGCAGATTTAAATGATTCCGTAAATAATTGAATGAAGTAACCTTTTAACATTTATCTTTGTCAAGTCGGGTAATAATCCATTTATCACGTTAATATATTAACGCTGTCCTTCTTTACTTGTTTCTCCATTACCCTAATTGAGTACAAATTGGTTAAGAAGATGCTGCGTAGCAATCAAGCTGCTTACTGTTTTCAGATGACAGTTTAAGCCTCTGAGATCCTATTAGGAAGAAAGCGGTTAACACTTAAAGGAGCTGTGTCAGCTTACAGGGGGCAAAGGAGGAGAGAAACAGAGAGATGATGATGATGATGAAAAGGGAGGGTTTGTCATGTGATCATCTAGTTAAAGTTACAGAGGAGAGATGTGGCGCAATCGGTGGTATTGGATCCTTCTGCTGCCACCAATAGAAAATAGGAGGGGAAGGTTTAGAATCTCCTCAGGAAAAGGTTTAGAAAACTTCAGATAGGCAACATGAATACAGTTCACTGACCTGTATTCAAAAAAATGTAAGTGAGCAAATACAAACCTGCAGCTTCACTCCAGCAATATGACAGCAGAAACGTTCATGCCCACTTAAAAAGCAAGTTCATCCAAATGTCCTATTTTCCATTTAATTCAGAAACCTGGTTTCATGTTTAGATTGAACCTGGCTCCAGGTTGGGAAGCGTGCTGACCCAATGTCGACATACGTAAAGACATTATTGCATGTTTGTTAATATAACTTAATTCAACTGGCCTAATGACATTATCTCATTAATATGCCTCTCATTCATCCCTCTAGCTTCCATATTTTGGCGTACTTAATTATTAAGGATTCTTGCCTTTGAACGCCTGGGCATGATCGATGACATATCAGTAATTCCCACAACACACTTCTCATGAAGGAAGCACCATAACATTTGCATGGGTACTACCATATTTGGAAGGGTCGTTTTTTTAGACTTGGGCGATTCAAATTATTAACTGTGAACACTGAGGCTGTATCCGCTTTAAGTTACAGTTTTCAGACAGTGGCCAATAGGCTATTGTGGCTATTTGAGCATAATGTAGGACTATCAGAGTGGCTTATCAACAAAACCAATGGAGAAAATGCCCGTAACAGCTCCACATGGATATAGCTGTGGACTTCTATCATATCCCCTACAGTAGCCAATATGCAGTGTTTAATGTAGTCCTACATTCCATGAGACGTTTTAAAACATTATGCATGGCTTGACATTAACTATTATAGGACTGATGTTTACCTTGTTCCGAAAGCTCAAATCACTTCATTAAAAAATAAAAAAAGATCTGTAAGACAATGGGCCGAATAGGTGAAAATTGCTCATTGTATTGTGTTATATGATGCAAGAAACCGCTTTACAACATTTTATTAATTGTTATCACAGCCTAAAATAAATGTTTTGGTCCACCAGCCAATGTGGCAGGTAGATTCAAAAAATCAACGAGCCACTCATATTTTTTACCAGCCCAAATATATATTTTTTCCCACATTACATTTTTTTTAAAGGATTCCGCTGCTTTATAATGTTTCTTAAACAAGAAATGTATTAGTAAGAAGTAATGTGGTATATTTCTTATTATTATTCATATTTTTTTATGGTGAACTGAGTCTTTTAACCAAAATATCAGATGAGACAAAATGTTCAGCCGCTCCTTTAAGAGCGGGAGGTTACCGTGGTCACGTGTGTCGAAGTGACACGTGTGTCTGTCTTTATAGACCCCTTTCTATGTTCGCTAACATTGCCGCACGAGGGCGATGCACGCAAGTTGATGGCAGGACACGGGGGAGTTCTTACAGATCGCCAGCAAAAGAAGCCTCCATTTACATGTTGCTTATGAGTGCTTTTTGGATTATAATTGGATTTTAAGGCTTGTATGAATGTCCTGCTTAATATAAGGTTTGTGTCATCATCGCAAATCAACCGCATTATAGTTAAAATACACTTCAACTAGTAAAATGGCTCTTTGGCTAGCTTTTGCTACAGCCAATGTCAATGAGCGTTAGCATTCTAGCTAACAACTGCTGCATCCAAAATATTTATTTTGCAAAGATCACAACCAAATATAATCTTAGCGGCTGTTCAAGCAACTTTTTTTTGTTTAAACATGCAGGGCTTGACATTAATCTGTTTATCCACTTGTCCTTCAGACAAGGTGACTGAAAATGTTGTTGTGTTGTTTGATGCAAGAAACCACTGTCCACGTGTTGTGCTCTTGTAGGAAGCGATCACTCCCCTATTGCTGACTACAAATGATCTATAACTGGACTAATAACTCACTAACTAGCAAAGGATATGAACAAAATTCGCACACATGGCTACATTTAGCTCTCGCTTTGATCTCAAAACAAGTGCATCTTCTCATGACCGCTCATGCTGTAAACACAGTCCAGTTCAAAGTGAATGGCACAGATCCATGACAATGCTCTATTTGCATGTAGGCCTACTGCATCTCTGATTGTTTATGCTGCACCAGTCTGTGTAGAGTACGGGCTGAGTAGTGTGTCAATGCAATAGAATCCTACTCCGATACTTTCTGCCTACAACAAAATCTCTTGTGTACGTTTTGTTTCGGTAGGTTGCATTGAAAGTGGCTAATATTGCTTTGCTTCGATCACAATTGCCACAGTAAAAGGAAACGTTGATAGTGTTAACAGGGAAAACTCTAGAACAGTGGTCACCGACCTTTTCTGAGTCAAGATCCCTTTGAGTCAAAATGCAAGCCGAGATCTACCTCTCAGATTTTTTTTTAACATGACTTAAAAAACGTAAGCCTATGTGACATTAACGAATTAAAAATAGTACTGTCGCAATGAGGTTTGTGAAGTAAGCTATAGGCCCAAAACATTATCACCGCATATTGGCATTGATTGAATTGCCCTGCCAATGCATTGTTGTTTGGGCTATTTAAAAAAAAAATACATTTCAAAATTTGAGGTAGGCTTTATGATCCCACCGGCAATAGATCAGTTGTTGTATTACTTGTGAAGCACAGCTGAGTGAGCATACATTTAAATCATTTGGTTTTTATTTTTATTTTACTGGGCGGATGGTGCCTGCATCTGATGGTCAGTCTCAGTGGAGGGGGAGAGCAGCAGACTGAGGGTCCGCCTCTAAACATCCCTCCGCTCTCCTTTTCCTCCACTGACACTGACCAAGAAGTGACACCGTCTTCCAGCTGATGGCAAAACTCTAATCATGTTGTTACTCCTATGAACAGAGAAAGTGAAACATTCGTCGATATTAAAAAAGACCCAAGCCAGCTGCTAACATAACAACAAGCCTATAGATACACTTTCCTACTCATTCATTACTGCTGCACTACTTGTTGTAGCTCTGAGTGGAAATAGGAAGAACGCTCATTTTATGGCTTCTAAAAGTGTTGAATACAAAATGTTGACAGTGCTGAGTAACTTAAACATGAACTCACTCATAAAAACAGCAGCTCTTTGCTGTATTCGTTGACAGTCTCTCTCTAGTCATGGTGTTAAACATTTTGAAATCTCACAGTATCAACTTTGCTGTAGCTTTCTTTTATGCCTGGTACGTTACTGCAGACACTGTCATCTGAGCCATCCGATTGGCCAGCAGTAGGCCTATAGTGCACTTGATTTGCTCTCTGGGCCGGCGGGAAGGAAGAATTTGTACACATGAAATGGTTCAAAATGGCAACAGTTCACCTACCCGGCGAACCTGCTTATCCACTTGTCCTTCAGACAAGGTGACTGAAAATGCTGTTGTGTTGTTTGATGCAAGAAACCACTGTCCAAAATAAAATACATTATTTTCCCCATACCATTATTACAGAGTGTGGTGGATGAATCAGAATGAGTTGGGTAACATAGATAATTAAGATGTCTTATCTGCATAATATGTGATATACTTGTTATTAGAATGTATCCCTTTGGACTCTGGTGTTGGCAGTTGCACTTCTTCCCTCAGCTGGGGCTCAGTCACCTGGGGCTCAGTCACCTGGGGCCCAGTCACCTGGGGCCCAGTCACCTGGGGTCCAGTCACCTGGGGCTCAGTCACCTGGGGCTCAGTCACCTGGGGCTCAGTCACCTGGGGCCCAGTCACCTGGGGCCCAGTCACCTGGGGCTCAGTCACCTGGGGCTCAGTCACCTGGGGCTCAGTCACCTGGGGCTCAGTCACCTGGGGCCCAGAGAGGGGAGAGGTCAGGCTTATCTTTCACATGTCCCTGGTGCTATGCAGAATATCAGAAAGGGAAGAGGACAGGAGGGAACATTGTCTTCGTATGTGAATGTATCTGTTAAACCATGTGAAGGGATGGTGTGATTAATGGGGAACCAATTACAGGTTTCCACAATGTCTGTGCGCCAGTCACTCCCTCCTTTGGCCTTGGGGGATGTGTGTGGTAGTGTCTGGAGTTGACAATTGATTTATGCCATTGGTCGAGTTGGTGTTTTTGTGCTAGGAGTAACAGGAACGAGATAGGAACCTCGTCTTAGGGACCAAACTGAACGATCATTTATAGCGAATGCTATCTGGATACTCCTTTCTCATTTGAAAAGTCTCACCTTGTGACTCATTCTATGTATCTGTTGTTCGTCATGTAGGTTGAAAGGGCTGTATCTTGGTTATAAAAGACCTTTGTACATTTGTTTTGCCACTCTCAACAGATCATTAGAAAATTGTGAATCGTTGACAAGTCATTGCTATTGCAAAGCTCTTTTTATTAAAGATTTAGTTTAAGTATAACTCTGACTTGTGTGATAAGTTTGTCTCTTCTTATTTTATAGTAGAGAAATTAACCACCACAAGAGAATCAGACAAATTATGCTACCCTCTGCCTAATGCCTTAACTACCTGGAAGACCAGGGGTATTGAATTTAGCCAATCACTGAACTGATCAATTAGCTCAGTTGGTCAGGGGTAGTGCCTAGTGGGAACAAAATCCTGCAGTACCTGCGTTATTCCACCAGCAGGGTTGCCTACCCCTGAACTAGAAACTGAATTTACCACCGCACATTGACTCTGTGTTACGATAATCCTCCTCCTCTTCATCAGAAGAGGAGGAGCAGGGATTGAACCAAGGTGCAGCGCATTGAAATGACATGATGAATTTATTTAACAAGACAAAACGGACTATACTTGAAAATGATACAAAATAACAAAACGAAAGTAGACAGACCTGAACGACGAACTTACATACAACGTGAAGAACGAAATGAACAGGAACAGACTACATGAAATGAACAAACCGTAAACAGTCCCGTATGGTGCAAACATTAACACAGACACAGGAGACAACCACCCACAAACAAACACTGTGAACCGCCTACCTAAATATGACTCTCAATTAGAGGAACGCCAAACACCTGCCTCCAATTGAGAGCCATACCAGGCAACCCTAAACCAACATAGAAACAGACAACATAGAATGCCCACCCAAACTCACGTCCTGACCAACTAACACACAAAACTAAACAGAAAACAGGTCAGGAACGTGACAGTACCCCCCCCACAAGGTGCGAACTCCGGACGCACCAGCACAAAGTCTAGGGGAGGGTCTGGGTGGGCATCTAACCACGGTGGTGGCTCAGGCTCCGGGCGCGGTTCCCACCCCACCATAATCCATCCTAACTTCCTCCCACAAAGAATGTCCACCCTCTTTCTTCCCCCACACAATTCTCTTAATAATATATTAAATAAAGATAACACCAGGACAGAGAGATAAATCAAGATAGAGGGATAGATAAGACTATAGAGATAGATGAAGATAGAGAGGGAGATTAGGATAGAGGGGCAACTCCGGACTGAAAGGCAGCTCCGGACAGAGAGACAGCTCTGGGCTGATGGGCAGTTCTGGGTATCCAGCCTTTTCAGGCTGAAGGGCAGCTCATGGCTGACTGACGACTCTCGATGCTCATGGCTGGCTGACGGCTCTCGACGCTCATGGCAGGCTGACGGCTCTCGACGCTCATGGCAGGCTGACGGCTCTCGACGCTCATGGCAGGCTGACGGCTCTCGACGCTCATGGCAGGCTGACGGCTCACGACGCTCATGGCGCTCTGACGGCTCTCGACGCTCATGGCGCTCTGACGGCTCTCGACGCTCATGGCGCTCTGACGGCTCTGGCTGCTCATGGCGCTCTGACGGCTCTGGCTGCTCATGGCTCTCTGACGGCTCTGGCTGCTCATGGCTCGCTGACGGCTCTGGCTGCTCATGGCTCGCTGGCGGCTCTGGCAGATCCTGTCTGGTTGGCGGCTCTGGCAGATCCTGTCTGGTTGGCGGCTCTGGCAGATCCTGTCTGGTTGGCGGCTCTGGCAGATCCTGTCTGGTTGGCGGCTCTGGCAGATCCTGTCTGGCTGACGGCTCTAGCGGCTCCTGTCTGGCTGATGGCTCTAGCGGCTCCTGTCTGGCTGACGGCTCTGTAGGCTCATGGCAGACGGGCGGCTTTGCAGGCTCATGGCAGACGGGCGGCTTTGCAGGCTCCTGGCAGACGGATGGCTCAGATGGCGCTGGGGAGACGGATGGCTCAGATGGCGCTGGGGAGACGGATGGCTCAGATGGCGCTGGGGAGACGGATGGCTCAGATGGCGCTGGTGAGACGGATGGCTCTGGCCGGATATGGCGCACTGTAGACCTGGTGCGTGGTGCCGGAACTGGAGGCACCGTGCTAATGATAAGCACCTTCCTACTAGTGCGGGGAGCAGGGACAGGGCACACTGTATCCTCAAAGCCTACTCTACCCCTGATGCGTGATACCGGCACTGGTGACGCCGGCCTGAGGACAAGCACATCAGGATTAGTAGGGGGAGAATATATAGTGTGTACAGGGCTCTGGAGACGCACTGGTAGCTTAGTGCGTGGGGCCGGAACTGGAGGCACCGGGCTAGATGCACGCACTACAGGGAGAGTGCGTGGAGGAGGAACAGGGCTCAGGATACGCACTGGTAGCCTAGTGCGTAGTGTATACACTGTAGGTACTAGGCTGGGGCGGGGAGGTGGTGCCGGAAATACCGGACCGTGGAGGCGTACTGGCTCTCTTGAGCATTGAGCCTGCCCGACCTTACCTGGTTGAATGCTCCCGGTTGCCCGACCAGTGCGGGGAGGTGGAATAACCCGCACCGGCCTATGTAGGCGAACCGGAGAAACCATGCGTAAGGCCGGTGCCATGTATGCCGGCCCGAGGAGACGCACTGGTGACCAGATGCGTTGAGCCGGCCTCATGACACCTGGCTCAATACCCAATCTAGCCCTCCCAGTGCGGGGAGGTGGAATAACCCGCACCGGGCTATGCACTCGTACAGGAGACACCGTGCGCTCTACTGCGTAACACGGCGCCTGCCCGTACTCCCGCTCTCCACGGTGAGCCTGGGAAGTGGGCGCAGGTCTCCTACCTGCCCTTGGCCCACTACCCTTTAGCCCCCCCCCAAGAAATTTTTGGGAGTTACTCACGGGCTTTTTCGGCTTCCGTGCCAGACTCGTTCCCTCATAGCTCCGGTTCCTCTCTCCGGTAGCCTCCGCTCTCCTCAGTGCCTCCAGCTGTTCCCATGGGAGGCGATCTCTACCAGCTAGGATCTCCTCCCATGTGTAGACACCCTTTCCATCCAGAACATCGTCCCAAGTCCACGAGTCCTGATTATTTGGTCGCTGCTCGTAGTCACACTGCTTGGTTCTGGACATTTGGTGGGTGGTTCTGTTACGATAATCCTCCTCCTCTTCATCAGAAGAGGAGGAGCAGGGATTGAACCAAGGTGCAGCGCGTTGAAATGACATGATGAATTTATTTAACAAGACAAAACGGACTATACTTGAAAATGATACAAAATAACAAAACGAAAGTAGACAGACCTGAACGACGAACTTACATACAACGTGAAGAACGAAATGAACAGGAACAGACTACATGAAATGAACAAACCGTAAACAGTCCCGTATGGTGCAAACATTAACACAGACACAGGAGACAACCACCCACAAACAAACACTGTGAACCGCCTACCTAAATATGACTCTCAATTAGAGGAACGCCAAACACCTGCCTCCAATTGAGAGCCATACCAGGCAACCCTAAACCAACATAGAAACAGACAACATAGAATGCCCACCCAAACTCACGTCCTGACCAACTAACACACAAAACTAAACAGAAAACAGGTCAGGAACGTGACACTCTGTACCGGTACCCCCTGTATGTAGCCTTGCTACTGTTATTTTACTGCTGCTCTTTAATTATTTGTTACTTACATTTTTAGTTTTTTACTTATCTATTTTTTACTTAACACTTATTTTTCTTAAAACTGCATTGTTGGATAAGGGCTTGTAAGTAAACATTCCACTGTTGTATTCGGCGCATGTGACAAATACGATTTGATTTGAACAAATGTGCACATGTAGCTATAATTGGCTCTGTGATCTCAAATAGGAATCTAGGCTGCTCTTTGACAGCAGGTGATGGAAAAACTGCTGGCAGGTGATGCAAAAACCTGCTTCCTACTCTGATGAACTGCTCAGTGGGCTCCGCCTACTACAAAATCACCAACTCAATCTTAAAGTTAGATTTGGTTTGTTGCATTGAAAGGGCCTCTTATGATTACGATGTTGATTCAATGTCAATTTTCACAGTGGAGGGAAAATTGTATCTGTCTAAAATTTAACTTGGCACAGACATCAATTCAACGTCTATTCCGCGTTGGTTCAACATAATTTAATTGACATGACGTGGAAACAATGTTGATTTAAGTTCAATCTCGTGCGTCTCGCGGGCTGGCAATTATTTTGTGCAGGACGGCTCCAGGAGCTGCGTGGCCGAGCATGCGAGCAGCTTAGAGGCTTACCGCCTTTATCCCTCACCCCCTTACCCCCATTACCCCTCACCCCATTTACCTCACACCTCCATTTACCCATCACCCCTTAACCCTTCACCCCCTAACCCCTCACCCCCTTACCCCTCACCCCCTTAACAGAAATACAAGCCCCCTTACCTCGCAACACATCAATTATTCCCTCCCATCACCTATAAGGCTACCTGCGGGGCGACAGGTAGCCTAGTGGTTAGAGCATTGGGCCAGTAAACGAAAGGTTGGTGGATCGAAAGGTAATAATCTGTCGTTCTGCCCCTGAACAAGGCAGTTAACCCACTGTTCCTAGGCTGTCATTGTAAATAAGAATTTGTTCTTAACTGAGTTGCCTAGTTAAATAAAGGTTAAATAAAAAAAATAACTCCAACCACCCGCGGGCCGGATTGGATATGTATGTATGGGGAAATGTACAGTATTTTTGAAACCCCTGACCTCTACACAGCAAACAACTGTTTTCACCTTACATTTTGGACAACACATATAGCCTTCAGATTATCTATACAGTTTACTTAATCAATAAGACTTGTTCATAATATGTATTTTATTTTTTGTTGCTACGCAGCAGACAAAGAAAAATGTAAAAATAATCTGACAATGTATGCTTTTAACTATAGACAGACCATCTTATCATAGTATAATTTATTTGTATTTTCATGTGTTGCCAGTGAGTACGGTTACATGCACGCAATAATACAATTATTGTAGATAGTGACATTAATATAACAGTTTGTTTAAAATGTTTACATGCTTTGCAAGGAAGGATCAGACCCTTTTTTCCCCAATTTTCGCCTAAAATGACAAACCCAAATCTGTAGCTCAGGACCTGAAGCAAGGATATGCATATTCTTGATACCATTTGAAAGGAAACACTTTGAAGTTAGTGGGAATGTAAAATTATTGTAGGAGAATATAACACATTAGATCTGGTAAAAGATGACACAAAGAAAAAAAGCATGCGTTTTTTTATTTTGTACCATCATCTTTGAAATCATTACATTTACATTTAAGTCATTTAGCAGACGCTCTTATCCAGAGCGACTTACAAATTGGTGCATTCACCTAATGACATCCGCAATTTAGATTTTGTCAACTAGATGGCAGCAATGTTTAGACTGATCCAATGAACCATTATATTTCTGTTCAAAATGTTGTATCAAGACTGCCCAAATGTGCTTAATTCGTTTATTAATATTTTTTCAAGTTCATAATTGTGCACTCTCCTCAAACAATAGTATTTTATTATTTCACTGTAATAGCTACTGTTAATTGGACAGTGCAGTTAGATTAACAAGAATTGAAGCTTTCTGCCCATATCAGATATGTCCTGGGATTTTTTTGTTACTTACAACCTCATGCTAATCTTATTAGCCTACGTTAGCTCAACCGTCCCGCGGGGGGGACACCAATCCCGTAGAGGATAAACGATATCCCTAATAATCTTGTTTACTCGTGAGACTTTTATTAATGCAGAAAATCGTGATTCAAAATCGACGTTCTACCCCAGTGACCATGTAAATTTTTTCGAAGCCTTTGATTCTGAGTTTGTACATATAAAGTTTGCATGTGTAAACTACTTCTGAGATGCAGACTTTCAGAAACTCACTTAACTCAGGCTACCGGTGCATGAGCAGATCAAATACACAGCTGCAATGCTACTGGAATGCCGATTAATTAAGCTGTTTACGTGTCCTAACAATTTGAAAGAATGCTCAGAAAACCAGGTGTTGTAAACAATGTATGCTTCCTTTGATTTTGACCTCACGCCAATTAACATAAGCAGAGTAAGGTGTTTACATGTCTTTTTCCATTCTCGGGCCTACTGCCATAATCAGTTTAATATCGAATTATTATTGTGAAAGTTAAAATACTCAGTCTGGACTCTGTTTCAACAGGTTCGGATGTGGATGCATAAAAATATAATTACTAGAACAGATATTCCCATTGAAGTAAACATTTTGTGATGGGTGGACCGGCGGCCATATTGAGTGTACCAGTCAAATACCTGTGGACTGAGGGGCTTTGTCTATTCTATTAATTCTGTTTCTGTGTGGAAGTTGAACAGAGAGGAGGTGGTCATCATTAGCAACAATATACAGTATGATTTCACAGCGCCTCAGCAATTCATATTTTCTGAGGCAACTGAATAACAGAAAGATTAGGTGGTTCTGTGAAGATTAACATACAATATTGTATAATTATAACAAAGACTTGGTGCTTGTTGGGTAAATCCCACTTGACGTAGAAGTTCACACGATGGACTGCTTAATTGCTGAAGAAAGATCAATGGGTAGAAGAAGTCTGATGATCCCTCTTCACATGACGACACACTTCTCCTCAGCCACCTGTTGTATCTCTGTCATGGTGGTCTGGGCTTTGGTCTTCAGCTGGTCCATGTCCATGTTCTGTAGTTGATGTAGCTGTCCTAGTAGTGAGTCGTTCACCGCCTCCTCCTCCTCATCCTCGTCCACCATCTTGGCTAGGTCCTCAGGGAGATCCAGGTCGTCTCCCGCCATCTTCACCATGGCTTCGTCCTGGCCACTCTGAGAAACAGACACATAGTCAGAAGTATATACACTGCACAAAAATATAAACACAACATGTAAAGTGTTGGTCCCATGTTTCATGAGATGAAATGTTCCATACACCCCTGTTAGTGAGCATTTCTCATTTGCCAAGGTAATCCATCCACCTGACAGATGTTGCAAATCAAGAAGCTGATTAAACAGCATGATCATTAGACAGGTGCACCTTGTGCTGGGGTCAATAAAAGGCCACTTTTAATGTGCAGTTTTGTCACACAACAAAATACCACAGCTGTCTCAAGTTTTGAGGGAGCATGCAAATGGCATGCTGACTGCAGGATTTCCCACCAGAGCTATTGCTAGATAATTGAATGATCGTTTCTCTACCATAAGCCGACACCAAAGTCATTTTAGAGAATTTGGAAATACGTCCAAACGGCCTCACAACCACAGACCACGTGTAACCACGCCAGCCCAGGACTTCCACATCCGGCTTCTTCACCTGCGGGATCGTCTAAGACCAGCCACCCAGACAGCTGATGAAACTGAGGAGTATTTCTGTCTGTAATAAAGCCCTTTTGTGGGGAAAAACTCATTCTGATTGGCTGGGCTTGGCTCCCCAATGGGTTCTTGTGATGGTAATCATGTGACAGTGTGTGACATCACAAAGAAGACCCAAAGAAGACCCAATGTGATGAGGTGAGTAAATCTCTCTGAAATATTTGATGATTTCACCTTTTCACCCTCTAGTAACCTTTGTAACAAAAACGCATGTCCTTCAGTACAACACACTTTTAATGCTATTATTTTATAAAAACATATATTAAATATGAAAAGTAAGGATAGTTTTTATCGGTCAAGGTCATTACTTTCTATAGGTGGCCAAGGAACTGCCAGTTAAATATGTTTATGTATGAAATCCATCCTTCAGTATCACGCTTTTGTCCTTCAGCACAACAAAAGTTTAATGTTATACCACAATGTCACCCGTTATGCTGAATGACATTAGCTTTGTTATCCATGTTTTCACTAGTTTACAACATTTAATCATGCAATTCATATTTACTTGTTGTATGAATACTGAATATGAATATTTTAAACTATTTTAAGGCATTTGAAGGTATTTCAAGCCACACTATCTTTATACTGTAGATGCCATTGTCTAATAAGGAGAAGGCTGCACGGCACTGACAAAATACTAACGCAGATCCAGTTGCTAGGGACGAAAGACTAGCCAGAAGAAAAGCAAGGTATTGTTTTCATGGTTTCATGCTACTGTCAGCAACAGAATAGGATATAATAGGATATAAAGCTGGGTGGATAACGCTTAACATTAAGTTACACTATTACACTGTAGTTAACGTTTTATTGCACTACAGTTAAGATATAACTGATTAATTATATTAGTTAATATAATATGACACACACACACACACACACACAATTATGGATAAAAAATGGATTATGAATTATATTAGTTAATAGCTGCTTCACATTTGGGGCACTTTATGAAAAATCGAGACAGTACAAGTTTGAATTGAAGTAGTTTGATAGGCATTTTATGTAGCTATTTTGTGTACGTTTCTTGAAATTGCATTTGTGTACCTGCATTGAATAGAGAATTTACCAGTTACAGGGTAACAATGCATAATTACAACATTAACTATCATGTAATAATCGTGTAATAATGCTACTTAAATTCAATGGAAAGTGTTGCCGCAGGCTCAAATTATAGTAAAGTGATTATTATTAGCATTAGCAAATGAAATAGTAACAGCACATGTTTGAGAGAGAAATGGAGAAGTATGTTGCATAGTAAAACCCATGTTGTTTAGTGTGTGGCGTACGGGTCATTTCTCTCTCTCTCTAGAGAAGAGATCTAAATTCAGCTAGCATTTTAAACATCTTATCCTGTTTCTTTACACAGTTTTATAACTTCAAAAATAGCGAAAAGAAAAATACTATTGCTGCTACTAATAATAGTTCATAGGATCATTATTGTTATTGCTGAAGGATTCACATTTAATCAATATTTGTGGGCCGTTGTGATATGTGTTATTCAGGGCAACAAAATACTGTCATACAGTATAACACCAGTATTTTATATTAAAATACAATAACTTTGTTTTGTTGACTCAGCGAGACAAAAACACATCTCAAAGGATGAAGTTAAAGATATTTTCATAGATTTTAGATTTTCTTTCAGTGTAAGGCAGGAAGTTTTGTGTAAAAAAACCTTCAACCAATTTTGAGTTGTACCGTGACACATCAAATATGTGGTTTTCTAAATAAAATAATGTAATTTTTTTCTGGGGAGTTATATTTCTGCCAGTCTAAACATGGATATACAACCTTGTGATTTTGAAAAATGGGCATAATATTTAAACAATTTTAAAATCAACCAGTGTTATACTGAATGACATTTTACTAGGGTACATAAAAAATGATTTATTGGCTTTATTCTTGAATATAACTAATATAAGGGCGTAGGTGACACTCCAATGAACATAAAAAAGCCTTTTAGGGAATTGTAATTGCTGTTTTATTTTTTTGCTACTTTGAAAACCTTATAAGACTTTTACCCATATATATATATGGCCATGAATGATTGGGCTCTGACAGTCATGTTTCCATTGTCTACAGGGGATCAGCGTGATAATTGGGGGGTAAGGGCTAACTCATGTGTTTTAAGTTCCACGTATCTGAAGTTAGTAGTCAGGCCTACACAGAGTTGATTACATTAGATTCTAAATCAAATAAAATCTAATTGTATTGGTCACATACACGTGATTCGCAGATGTTATTGCGGGTTTAGCGAAATGCTTGTGCTTCTAGCTCCGACAGTGCAGTAATATCTAACAAGTAATATCAGTAAGGAACCTTTGGATTACCCAAATTCAGTAATATAATCAGATTACTTTGATACTTTTGGATTACTTTCCCCTTAAAACTTTTTTAGGATAGGGGGCAGCAATCGGAATTTTGGATGAAAAGCGTGCCCAAAATAAACTGCCTGCTACTCAGGCCCAGAAGCTAGGATATGCATATAATATTTGGTAGATTTGGATAGAAAACACTCTAACATTTCTAAAACTGTTAAAATTATGTCTGTGAGTATAACAGAACTTATTTGGCATGCGAAACCCTGAGGACAAACCATCCAGGATTTTATTTTTTTGAGGTGACCGTTTTTGTTGTTGTTGAGGTGACAGTGTTTTCAATGGTTTCTATGTGGATCTACATTTCTAAGGCACTTGCTTGCAGTTCCTATCGCTTCCACTGGATGTCAACAGTCTTTACAAATTGGTTGATGTTTTTGTTTTGAGTAATGAAGAAGTATGGCTGTTCAGAACGAGGGTCGAGTCTAGTGTACTGTTGTGGTTGGGGGCGCACGACCTGAAAGCTCGGTCCACTTTGTTTTCGACCTGTATTGAACACAGTTTATCCCGTCTTAAATTTGATCGATTATTTACGTTAATAAGAGGCATTAGAACAACATCTCCACCTCGCACAAGGGTGCGTGCTCAGCACCCTCCTATACTCCCTGTTCACCCATGACTGCGTGGCTATGCACACCTCCAACTCAATCATCAAGTTTGCAGACGACACAACAGTAGTGGGCTTGATTACCAACAACGATGACAACAACGAGACAGCCTACAGGGAGAAGGTGAGGGCACTCGGAGTGTGGTGTCAGGAAAACAACCTCTCACTCAACGTCAACAAAACAAAGGAGATGATCGTGGACTTCAGGAAACAGCAGAGGGAGCACACCCATAACCACATCGACGGGATAGTAGTGGAGAAGGTGGAAAGTCTTTAGTTCCTCAGCGTACACATCACAGACAAGCTGAAATGGTCCACCCACACAGACAGTGTGGTGAAGAAGGCTTGTCACCTAAAACCCATCAAAGCTGGGACCGAGAGACTGAAAACAGCATTAATCTGTTAAACTGCCATCACTAACACGTAACATGTAATCAGTTAGTCACCTACCCTGGGCCGACATTAAGTCAGCTCTTACCTCAGGTAGGCGGTACTTGTCCCTCAGGCAGGACCTCAGGTTGGCCCTCTCCGCCTTCTTTGTGGCAAACTCCTTGTCCCGCTCCATCCTGCAAGGGAAAGAAAGTCACTTCGATTGAACTCCCTCAAGTGTGTTAATTCTATAGATACGGAATCAAATTCACATCAAAAAGTACATATAAAAACCAAAGGGCTAGGAAATGTTTACTGACAACCTCACCTGACCAGGAGAAATCTTGGGCCCTAGATATATCATATATAGGATATGGTCAGGTAGGTGGAGATAGAGATGGTCCTGGCTAGAGATAGGGTTGGGAACAATAGGTTCATGGAGTTCCAATGGCGGCCAGGGAGGAAGGGATTATAATGACAGCAAGAACATGACTAAGCAAGATTACAGCATTTGCCTCAATATATTACGGTATACTATTTGATTATTTAGCATCTCTTGGTGATGTTTTTTTTCTTCATATAAGGACAATTGATTAGAGGGGGACTAATGTCAGACTGTATACAGGTCCTTGGGTTTCCTTTAGGGAAAAGATAGATAGACTTATAAGCGCTATTATAACCATGTTGTTAAGTATGGAAGTAGATGTTCCTCCATACCAAGCCAGTGGTGACGTGAGGCATAGAACTCTGCCTCTGTGACCTCTGTGACCCAAATCCGTCCTTAACCTGTTTGGGCTGCAGGGGCAGTATTGAGTAGCCAGATAAAAGGTGCCCATTTCAAACGGCCTCGTACTCAATTCTTGCTCGTACAATATGCATATTATTATTACTATTGGATAGAAAACACTCTCTAGTTTCTAAAACCGTTTGAAATATATCTATGAGTGAAACAGAACTCATTCTGCAGCAAACTTCCTGACAGGAAGTGGAAAGTCTGAAATTGAGGCTCTGTTCCAGGGGCTGCCTATTAAAGCCCTTGGTATTTATTAGTTTAGATGCACTTCATACGTCTTCCACTAGATGTCGACAAGGAGTGAGAGAAGAAATGGACTGTGTAACTTGATCTGGACTCGAATTACAGCTCATGGAATGACGTGTCCTCCATTTCCTGTTTTCAGGAAGGCGCGACGAGAGACATGGATTTGCCTTCTGTTTAGCTATCGTTATAGGCGACTACTATCTCCGGCTTTGATTTTATTTGATACATGTGATCATATCATCGTAAAGTATGTTTTTTCAATATAGTTTAATCAGATTATTGAACATTTTTCGGGAGTTTTGCCGTGTTCCGTTCTCTGACTTTGTTGACGATGGAGCGATTCGTGCCACTTGGCTAGTGCGCTTACTAAATCTGGAGGGAAAGTGCCGTTCTAAATCCAAACAACGACTGTTCTGGACAAAGGACCCCTTGTCCAACATTCTGATGAAAGATCAGCAAAAGTAAGAAACATTTTATGATGCTATTTCATATATCTGTTGTACATGTGAACTAGTCGTCGGCGCCCAACGTTTGGGTACTCAGCTATACCGAAGCTGGATGTCGCAGTAAAAAAATTTTTTTGAATTCTAACACTGCGATTTCATTAAGAACTAATGGATCTATCATTTCCTATACAACATGTATTTTTTAGTTATGTTTATGAATAGCTATTTGGTCAGAATATGTGTGTCATAAAAAGTGTCATAAAAATATCGTTGCTGTTTAGACGTTGTGGAAAAAGTAGCTAAGTTAGCACAATGTGTAACCACTGATTTCAGCTCTAAATATGCACATTTTCGAACAAAACATAAGTGTATGTATAACCTGATGTTATAGGACTGTCATCTGATGAAGAATATCAAGGTTAGTCAAAAATTATATATCTTTTGCTTGTTTGTTACGATCGCTAACCTTTTGCTACTGGGAAATGGCATGTCTTTCTGGCTATTGTGGTAAGCTAATATAACGCTATATTGTGTTTTCGCTGTAAAACACTTAATAAATTGGAAATATTGGCTGGAATCACAAGATGCCTGTCTTTCATTTGCTGTACACTATGTATTTTTCAGAAATGTTTTATGATGAGTAATTAGGTATTTGACGTTGGTGTCTCTAATTATTATGGCTGTTTTCGGTGCAATTTCTGATTGTAGCTGCAATGTAAACTATGATTTATACCTGAAATATGCACATTTTTCGAACAAAACATAGATTTATTGAATAACATGTTATAAGACTGTCATCTGATGAAGTTGTTTGTTGGTTAGTTTGGTTGGTTCTTGGTTAGTTAGGTTGGCTTTGTGCATGCTACATGTGCTGTGAAAAATGTCTGTGCTTTTTTGTATTTGGTGGTGAGCTAACATAAATATACGTGCTGTTTTCGCTGTAAAACATTTTAAAAATCGGACATGTTGGCTGGATTCACAAGATGTGTACCTTTCATTTGCTGTATTGGACTTGTTAATGTGTGAAAGTTAAATATTAAAAAAATATATATTTTGAATTTCGCGCCCTGCACTTGAAGTGGCTGTTGTCATAAGTGTACCGGCACCGCCCTGCAGCCATAAGAAGTTTTAAAGTGACAGTCTTTAATTTTGTCTTGATTTTTAATAATATGACTTATAAATACTGTACCTTTGTTCAACATATTTTCTTCAGTGTGTGTACTGTATTTATACCTGGGGTATCACTTTCAACAAGTTCAAAAATCACTGGAGGACGTCTTTAACAAGCGACTTCCCTTAAAAAGTAACTTCTCGTTTTGAAAATAGCGTATGTGGCATCGATATGAGTCTGAATCATTTACTCTAGTGTCAAAATTGACTACAAAATGTAAATAGGATAATTTTGGTCATATAGTCAGTCTCGTCCAAAACTGAGATTTGGGAGATGATATAAAAATGAATTATGTCACATAATGAAGGGTACCGTAACAGTTTTCCTTGGGTTGGGTTTATTTATATCCTGTCCACATGTCCACAGCTGGGAGCACCCAATTAATAATTTCGGAGCACAGCTGCATGGACCCGATCGTAATGCCCATGGTCAATTTGGTTTGACATTCGATATCCCTATGGGGCTAGTTAGGGACCAACAGTAAATTACACAATGTTTTAAAATGTCAATCGCTCCAAATTTCACTGACCTAAATAACTCAAACCAACTACAAATTGTAGAAATGCATATACAAATATTGAAAGCATTTTATGAGACAACTAAAAGATGTGAAAAATTAAAATATTGTCCCATTGACATTGTGTAATTTCTTGACGGTCCCTAACTAGCCCCAGAAACAGGCTATCCAATGTCAAACCAATTTTGCCACGGTTGCAAAGCAGCAGCGGCTGAAATTAATTGGCGAAAGAAGTTGGCTAGCACTAACAGGACACAATACTTGTTAAGACTGTTTCAAGATATCTAGAAGGGTGAGTGACTGTAACTGTGTACTGTTTTTGGAGAGGGAATGTACAAACGCTTGCCACGTGGGAACACATACAAGAGATACCCACATTAAACCACCTGGTATAGAGGTTTTGGATGGAAGGGAGCTCTGCCCCAGTGATGTACTTAGCCATCATCACCACCCTCTGTGGCACCTTGCGATCGAGGGCGGTGCAGTTGCCATACCAAGCGGTGATGCAGCCAGTCAAGATGCTCTCAATGGTGCAGATCTACAACTTTTTGAGGATCTGAGGTGCCATGCAAATCTGTTCAACCTCCTGAGGGGGAAGAGGCACTGTGGCGCCTTTTTCACGACTGTCCTAGTGTGGACCATATTAAGTACTTAGTGATGTGGACACAGTGGAACTTGAATCTCTCTACCCGCTCCACTAAAACCCTGTCGATGTGGCTGGGGGTGCGCTCACCCCTCCATTTCTTGTTGTCCAAGATCAGCTTCTTTGTTTTGTTTTAAGATTGCTGACGACACAACAGTGGTAGGCCTAATCACCGACAACGATGAGACGACCTATAGGGAGGAGGTCAGAGAACTGGCAGTGTGGTGCCAGGACAACAACCTCGCCCTCAATGGGAGCAAGATAAAGGAGCTGATCGTCGACTACAGGAAAAGACGGGACGAACAGGTCCCCGTTAACATCGACGGGGCTGTAGTGGAGCAGGTCGAGAGTTTCAAGTTCCTTGGTGTCCACATTACCATCAACTATCATGGTCCAAACATACCAAGACAGTTGTGAAGAGGGTACGACAAAACCTTTTCCCCCTCAGGAGACTGAAAAGATTTGGCATGGGTTCCCAGATCCTCAAAAGGTTCTACAGCTGCACCATCGAGAGCATCCTGACCGGTTGCATCACCGCCTGGTATGGCAACTGCTCGGCATCTGACCGTAAGGCGCTACTGAGGGTAGTACGAACGGCCCAGTACATCACTTGCCATCCAGGACCTATATAATGGGCGGTGTCAGAGGAAAACCCATAAAATTGTCAGAGACTCCAGTCACCCAAGGTATAGACTGTTTTCTCTGCTACCGCACAGCAAGCGGTACCGGAGTGCCAAGTCAAGGACCAAAAGGCTCCTCAACAGCTTCTACTTCTATTAGACTGCTGATCAATTAATAAAAATCGCCACCGGAAAATGTACATTGACACCCCACCCCCTTCCCTTTTGTACACTGCTGCTACTCACTGTATGTTTGTTACCTATGCATAGTCACTTCGCCCCCACCTACATGTACAGATGACCTCCACTAGCCTGTTCCCCTGCACACTGACTCGGTACTG
The DNA here is from genome assembly GCF_029448725.1 of Salvelinus fontinalis. Taxonomy (NCBI): domain Eukaryota; kingdom Metazoa; phylum Chordata; class Actinopteri; order Salmoniformes; family Salmonidae; genus Salvelinus; species Salvelinus fontinalis. The sequence continues at coordinate 2,999,262 of NC_074681.1, forward strand.
GTGCCCCCTGTATATAGCCTCGTTATTGTTATTATTATTATTGTGTTACTTTTTAATATTACTTTTTATTTTTGCCTACTTAGTAAATATTTTCTTCTTCTTGAACTGCACTGTTGGTTAATAAGGGCTTGTAAGTAAACATTTCACGGTAAAGTGTATTTAGCGCATGTGGCAAATAAAGTTTGATTTGATTTGAGTCATGCATGGCCACACAGTCATGGGTGAACAGGGAGTACAAGATGGGACTAAACACACACCCCTGAGGGGCCCCCGTGTTGAGGGTCGGCGTGGCAGATGTGTTGTTACGGGTTGGAGCATGTGTGGTTACCAGTTCCTGACTCTGGAGCAATAGCAGTGGAGCAGGAAAAGGAAGAGAGGAAGAAGTAAAAGAAGAAGAAGTAAAAGAAGAAGAAGTAAATAAAGAAGAAGCAGAAGAAGGGTTGTCTGGAGCACAGCGCTGGTCAGTTATTACACCAGAATTGCATTTTCTTACGTCAGAGTTATTGGAGGGACTAGCATCGACATGTTGTAGTAGTGACGCCACCTGTCGGAAGACAGTGGCCCAGACCCTAATCCCCCTGACCCCTGCCTGGCTAGGCTTACATGAGCCTAATGCTACAGCCCCCAGTCATTACAATAAGCCATGCTGCCTGGAGCCTACAGCCTACAGTTCTTATACCTGCCTTTCACTGACATCACCTGAGCCTCACACCCACACACACAAACACCCCCCCCCCCCACACACACACACACACACAAACATGTAACACCATGTGCCTGTCGTTCTGCTCTACCCGCCCCTCTGTGAAAGGCAAACACTCGTGGCTTGACAGGAAGCTAGTGTTGAAATTAGGCTAATCACTAAACCACTCAACCAGTGATATGATACACAGAAGGGCTTTATATACCTCTACTCTCTGTAGCAGATGTCAGACACATAATGTCGTACTGTGTTAGTTATCAGACATAATATGGTACTGTGTTAGTTATCAGACATAATATGGTACTGTGTTAGTTATCAGACATAATGTGGTACTGTGTTAGTTGTAAGACTGTAAGGCCACTACCTCTGCTGCTCTAGACAGACCACTGGAAGATGGTTGTGACATTAACATTGACACACTCTACAGTCATGTTATGAAGCTAGATAGGTCTCTGAGAGTTGTAGTAGATGTTACTGTCTGTAGCATCAACATGTTTTGCTGGTAAATTAGGCCAGCTAGCACCTTTTGCATTATTCATTTAGGCCAGCTAGCACCTTTTGCCTTATTAATTTAAGCCAGCTAGCACCTTTTGCATTATTCATTTAGGCCAGCTAGCACCTTTTGCGTTATTCATTTAGGCCAGCTAGCACCTTTTGCGTTATTCATTTAGGCCAGCTAGCACCTTTTGCAATATTAATTTAGGCCAGCTAGCACCTTTTGCAATATTCATTTAGGCCAGCTAGCACCTTTTGCAATATTCATTTAGGCCAGCTAGCACCTTTTGCGTTATTCATTTAGGCCAGCTAGCACCTTTTGCATTATTCATTTAGGCCAGCTAGCACCTTTTGCAATATTCATTTAGGCCAGCTAGCACCTTTTGCGTTATTCATTTAGGCCAGCTAGCACCTTTTGCTTTAATCATTTAGGCCAGCTAGCACCTTTTGCTTTAATCATTTAGGCCAGCTAGCACATTTTGCAATATTCATTTAGGCCAGCTAGCACCTTTTGCCTTATTCTTTTAGGCCAGCTAGCACCTTTTGCCTTATTCATTTAGGCCAGCTAGCACCTTTTGCCTTATTCATTTAGGCCAGCTAGCACCTTTTTGCCTTATTCATTTAGGCCAGCTAGCACCTTTTGCCTTATTCATTTAGGCCAGCTAGCACCTTTTGCATTATTCAATTAGGCCAGCTAGAACCTTTTGCATTATTCATTTAGGCCAGCTAGCACCTTTTGCATTATTCAATTAGGCCAGCTAGAACCTTTTGCATTATTCATTTAGGCCAGCTAGCACCTTTTGCCTTATTCATTTAGGCCAGCTAGCACCTTTTGCCTTATTCATTTAGGCCAGCTGGCACCTTTTGCCTTATTCATTTAGGCCAGCTAGCACCTTTTGCCTTATTCATTTAGGCCAGCTAGCACCTTTTGCCTTATTCATTTAGGCCAGCTAGCACCTTTTGCATTATTCATTTAGGCCAGCTAGCACTTTTGTGTTATTCATTTAGGCCAGCTAGCACCTTTTGTGTTATTCATTTTGGCCAGCTAGTACCGTTTGTGTTATTCATTTAGGCCAGCTAGCACCTTTTGTGTTATTCATTTAGGCCAGCTAGCACCTTTTGTGTTATTCATTTTGGCCAGCTAGTACCGTTTGCGTTATTCATTTTGGCCAGCTAGCACCTTTTGCGTTATTCATTTTGGCCAGCTAGTACCGTTTGCGTTATTCATTTAGGCCAGCTAGTACCGTTTGCGTTATTCATTTAGGCCAGCTAGTACCGTTTGCGTTATTCATTTAGGCCAGCTAGTAACTTTTTTTATTAAAGTTCTGACAGGTTACTGGAAGTAGCGAGTTCAAGTTCATGTCACGTTAGCATGAAATAAATCTTCTGTTTTCATTACGTGAAATCACAGTTCCTCAGCTGCTCTCTTCTTGTCCACAGTTACTTCCTAAATGTCATCCGTTACAGTTTCTGGTTACCTGTACAAAATTATAATCATTAACGTAACTTTTGGATTACCCAAACTCAGTAACATAATCTGATTACTTTCCCGTTAACTTTTAATTACTTTGCCCTTAAGAGCCATTAGAAGAGGACAAAAAATGAGGGGTTTCAGACTTGTGGTCAGACTTGCTCAGGTGGAACAAACTTAAACATGTGCCTTTTTTAAATCCTGAATTAAATGTCATTGAGAAAACAGAAACGTGTCATGATGTATTTTTTTTCTCGCAAAACATCCTTTGTGAATTTAAAATTAATCCAAGAAATAATTATCTAGTTTTTCAAAGTTTGGGTGGTAACATAACTGATTACAGTTATTGTTTTTTTAAACAATCTAATGAAATGTAACTGATTACATATAATCAGCCACTTCCAAACCCTGCGTTCCGGTATGATAATATAGCATGTAAAAACATTTGTCTTGAAACATAAATCTTTTTTGACTAGTTCCACTGACTTGCCTCATCTGCTAATCTGCTATTGTGAGCAAATTAGCCATCCCTCATATTAGCCTAAATCTGGATTTAGGTTCAGATATAAAGACACATTGGTACACTTTGCTCTTTGGGGGTTTTAGCTAGGGTTAAGGGGTAATTAATTGGTACACTTTGACCTTTGGGGGTTTTAGCTAGGGTTAAGTGGTAATTAATTGGTACACTTTGACCTTTGGGGGTTTTAGCTAGGGTTAAGGGGTAATTAATTGGTACACTTTGCTCTTTGGGGGTTTTAGCTAGGGTTAAGGAGTAATTAATTGGTACACTTTGACCTTTGAGGGTTTTAGCTAGGGTTAAGGGGTAATTAATTGGTACACTTTGCTCTTTGGGGGTTTTAGCTAGGGTTAAGGGGTAATTAATTGGTACATTTTGACCTTTGGGGGTTTTAGCTAGGGTTAAGGAGTAATTAATTGGTACATTTTGACCTTTGGGGGTTTTAGCTATGGTTAAGGGGTAATGCATTTATTATGAATTTGTTCAAAACACTATGCAAATAGAACTTGATCAGTTGATCAATTGATTGATTGGTTACTCACTTCTCCTCAATAAGCTGTCGCTGGTACTCCTCAAACTCCTCTCTGGACATTCCTTTAGACTCAGGGGTCTCCTTCACATCGCCTGCTGGCACCTCAACCTCTCCTCCTCCTCCTCCCGTCATATCCTTCAACTTACTCCCCAGCATAGCCTTCATCATGAACGACATCCTGGACCAACTGATGAGCTACAGAACTACAGCGGATCACTACAGGGGAAGGGGAAGGGCAGCAGGTTGTTAGAAAGAGGCCCACAACTGCCTCAAATGTAGAGTGAGAGAGTAGCTAAATCAAGTTTTTAAGAGAATAATTCCACAATGTTGACCTGCTCAGTGCAAATAGAGTTGTTTTGATTTGAAGAGTTTAAGAAGAGCTGGGATGATGTTGTGTTCTGTAGAGTATAACTTTCCCTGGTGTCACCATAAGCTGTTGTCTGTCAAGGTGAGTGGATCTGGGTGTCTATGTATTCTGTCTGGAGTAAAACCGCTCAAGAGATTAGCTTATTGCATGTAGCCTACTGACCAGTACTGAACAGGCTCCAGCCAGCCAGACCTCACCACTGGACCGAACACACAGTCAGACTACCTGGACTCCACATACACAGTCAGACTACCTGGACTCCACATACACAGTCAGACTACCTGAACCCCACACACACAGTCAGACTACCTGAACCCCACATACACAGTCAGACTACCTGAACCCCACACACACAGTCCGACTACCTGAACCCCGGAAAACACAGTCAGACTACCTGAACCCCACACACACAGTCAGACTACCTGAACCCCGGAAAACACAGTCAGACTACATGAACCCCCCCTCCACTAGCCTGTTCCCCTGCACACTGACTCTGTACTGGTGCCCCCTGTATATAGCCTCGTTATTGTTATTATTATTGTGTTACTTTTTAATATTACTTTTTATTTTTGCCTACTTAGTAAATATTTTCTTCTTCTTGAACTGCACTGTTGGTTAATAAGGGCTTGTAAGTAAACATTTCACGGTAAAGTGTATTTAGCGCATGTGGCAAATAAAGTTTGATTTGATTTGAGTCATGCAACAGTTGACTAAATGAGTGATTCTCAATTCTCTCCAGAGAGTCCCGGTGGTTCCAGAGCTAGCACACCTGATTCAACTTGTCAATTAACACAACAATAACGCCTAAGGAATAATAAACTCTGTATGGTTTCTTCACAGGGATCTACAAAGAACCTTTGGGATTTTAACAAAGGTTCTTTATAAACTCAGCAAAAAAAGAAACGCCCATTTTTCAGGGCCATGTCTTTCGAAGATAATCTGTAAAAATCCAAATAACTTCACAGATCTTCATTGTAAAGGGTTTAATTCCCATGCAGCGCTACAGGGAGACAGGGTGGACATTGTTACACCAGGAACGCACAATCCCTCCATCAGTGCTCAGACTGTCCGCAATGGGCTGAGAGAGGCTGGACTGAGGGCTTGTAGGCCTGTTGTAAGGCAGGTCCTCACCAGACATCACCGGCAACAACGCCAAAAGAAAGATATGGGCACAAACCCACCGTCGCTGGACCAGACAGGACTGGCAAAAAGTGCTCTTCACTGACGAGTCGCGGTTTTGTCTCACCAGGGGTGATGGTCGGATTTGCATTTATCGTCGAAGGAATGAGCGTTACACCGAGGCCTGTACTCTGGAGCAGGATTGATTTGGAGGGTCCGTCATGGTCTCGAACTGAGCTTGATGTCATTGCAGGCAACCTTAACACTGTGAGTTACAGGGAAGACATCCTCCTCCCTCATGTGGTACCCTTCCTGCAGGCTCATCCTGACATGACCCTCCAGCATGACAATGCCACCAGCCATACTGCTCATCCTGTGCAAGACAGGAATGTCAGTGTTCTGCCATGGCCAGCGAAGAGCCCGGATCTCAATCCCATTGAGCACGTCTGGGACCTGTTGGATCAAGGGGGTGAAGGCTAGGGACATTCCCCCTAGAAATGTCTGGGAACTTGCAGGTGCCTTGGTGGAAGAATGGGGTAACATCTCACAGCAAGAACTGGCAAATCTGGTGCAGTCCATGAGGAGGAGATGCACTGCAGTACTTAATGCAGCTGGTGGCCACACCAGATACTGACTGTTACTTTTTATTTTGACCCCCCTTTATTCAGGGACACATTATTCCATTTCTGTTAGTCACATGTCTGTGGAACTTGTTCAGTTTATGTCTCAGTTATTGAATCTTGTTATTTTCATACAAATATTTACACATGTTCAGTTTGCTGAAAATAAACACAGTTGACAGTGAGGACGTTTCTTTTTTTGCTGAGTTTAGAACCATTCTCCATAAGGGTTCTATAAAGAACCATAAAGAGTTGTAACTACAGCGGAACCCTTTTTTGGTGCAGTGCCTTCGGAAAGTATTCAGACCCATTGACTTTTTCCACATTTTGTTTTACATTACAGCCTTATTCTAAAATGGATTAAATACTCCCCCCCCCTCATCAATCAACCTCATCAACCACACACAATACCCCATAATGACCAAGCAAAAACTGGTTTTCAGAATTTGGGGGGGCCAATTTATAGAAAAAAAACCCCTGAAATATCAAATTTACATAAGTGTTCAGACCCTTTACTCAGTACTTTGTTGAAGCACCTTTGGCAGTGATTACAGCCTCAATTCTTCTTGGGTATGACGCTACAAGCTTGGCACACCTGTATTTGGTGAGTTTCTCCCACTCTTCTCTGCAAATCCTCTCAAGCTCTGTCAGCTCTATTTTCAGGTCTCTCCAGAGATGTTCAATAGGGTTCAAGTCCGGGCTCTGGCTGGGCCATTCAAGGACATTCACAGACTTGTCTCGAAGCCACTCCTGCGTTGTCTTGGCTGTGTGCTTAGGATCGTTGTCCCGTTGGAAGATGAACCTTCGCCCCAGTCTGAGGTCCTGAGTGCTCTGGAGCAGGTTTTCATCAAGGATTTCTCTGTACTTTGCTCCGTTTATCTTTCCCCCGACTAGGTCTCCCAGTCCCTGCCGCTGAAAAACATGTCCACAGCATGATACTGCCACCACCATGCTTCACCGTAGGGATGGTGCCAGGTTTCGTCCAGATGTGGCCCTTGGCATTCAGGCCAAATAGTTCAACTTGGTTTCATCAAACCAGATTATCTGGTTTCTCATGATCTGGGAGTCTTTATGTGCCTTTTGGCAAACTCCTAGTGGGCTCACATGTGCCTTTTACTAAGGAGTGGTTTACGTCTGGCCACTCTACCAGAGATGGTTGTCCTTCTGGAACGTTCTCCCATCTCCACAGAGGAACTCTAGAGCTCTGTCAGAGTGACCATGAGGTTCTTGGTCAACTCACTGACCAAGGCCCTTCTCCCCAGATTGTTTAGTTTGGTCGGGCGGCCAGCTCTAGGAAGAGTCTTGGTGGTTCAAAAAATGAATTACTTAAAAATCATACAATGTGATTTTCAGGATTTTTGTTTTAGATTCCGTCTCTCACAGTTGAAGTATACCTATGATAAAAATTACAGACCTCAGACCTATATGCTTTGCAAGTAGGAAAACCTGCAAAATCGGCAGTGTGTCAAATACTTGTCTCCCCACTGTAGATACTTTTGTACCTGTTTCCTCCAGCATCTTCACAAGGTCCTTTTGTCACGTTCCTGACCTTATTTCCTTTGTTTAGTCTTTGTTTAGAATGGTCAGGACGTGAGCTGGGTGGGCATTCTATGTTTTGTGTTTCTATGTTGGGTTTGTTGTTTGGCCTAATATGGTTCTCAATCAGAGGCAGGTGTTTGTCATTGTCTCTGATTGGGAACTATATTAAGGTTGCCTGTTTTCACTCTTTGTTTGTGGGTGATTGTTTCCTGTCTTTGTGTTCTGCACCAGATAGGACTGTCTCTTCACGTTTGTTATTTTGTATTTTGTATAGTGTTCACGTTATCGTCTTTTGTTATTAAACATGTTGAACACTAGCCGCGCTGCAGTTTGGTCCTCCTCTCCTTCATCCCAGGAAGAAAGCCTTTACACCTTTGCTGCTGTTCTGGGATTGATTTGCACTTTTCGCACCAAAGTACATTCATCTCTAGGAGACAGAACGCGTCTCCTTCCTGAGCGGTATGACGGCTGCGTGGTCCCATGGTGTTTATACTTGAGTACAATTGTTTGTACAGATGAACGTGGTACCTTTAGGCGTTTGGAAATTGTTCCCAAGGATGAACCAGACTTGTGGAGGTCTACAATTTTCTGAGGTCTTGGCTGATTTCTTTCGATTTTCCCTTGATGTCAAGCAAAGAGGCACTGAGTTTGAAGGTAGGCCTTGAAATACATCCACAGGTAGACCTCCAATTGACTCAAATTATATCAATTAGCCTATCAGAAGCTTCTAAAGCCATGACATCATTTTCTGGAATTTTCAAATTAAGGTTCTATATAGCACCAAAAGGGTGTCTGCTATGGTTACAAGCTAAATAACTATTATTCGGCAAGACCCTGGTGAGGACGACGAGCACACAGATGAGTTACCCTGAGAAGACGGATGTGGAGGTCCTAGGCTGGCGTGGTTACATGTGGTCTGCGGTTGGACGTACTGCCAAATTCTCTAAAATTACATTGGAGGCAGCTTATGGTAGAGAAATTAACATTAAATTCTCTGGCAACAGCTCTGCTGGACGTTCCTGCGGTAATCATGCCAATTGCACACTGCCTCAAAATTTGAGATATCTATGGCATTGTGTTGTGTGACAAAATTGCACATTTTAGAGTGGCCTTTTATTGTCCCCAGCACAAGGTGCACCAGTGTAATTATCATGCTGTTTAATCTGCTTCTTGATATGCCACACCTGTCAGGTGGATGGATTAATGCACAACATTTGAGATAAACAACATTTGAGATAAATCAGCTTTTTGTGCGTATATGTCACGTTCCTGACCTGTTTTCTGTTATTTTTGTATGTGTTTAGTTGGTCAGGACGTGAGTTGGGGTGGGCATTCTATGTTATGTGTTTCTATGTTTAGGTCGTTTGTAATTAGCCTTATATGGTTCTCAATCAGGGACAGGTGTTTGACGTTTTCCTCTGATTGAGAACCATATAAAGATAGGCTGTTCACACTGTTTGTTTGTGGGTGGTTGTCTTCTGTGTCTGTGTATGTGCACCACACGGGACTGTTTCATTTTGTCGTTCGTGTATGTAGTCTGCTCCTGTTCGTGCGTTCTTCGTCATTTTGTAAGTGCTCATAGTTCAGGTCTGTCTACGTTCGTTTGTTATTTTGTAGTTTGTTGAAGTGTTTTCGGTTTTCGTCTTTACTTTAATAAACATTCATTATGTCAAACTATCACTCTGCGCTTTGGTCCAATCCCTACTCCTCCTCTTCTTCCGAAGAGGAGGAGGACGACCGTTACAGTATAGAACATTTCTGGGATCTTTTATTTCAGCTCATGAAACATGGGACCAACACTTTACGTGTTGCTTTTCTATTTTTGTTCAGTATAATATCTGTTTTCTTCAGGTGCGCTTGATGAAGCTGTCACGATCATCAAAGGGACTGAGAGAGGACCAAGGTGCAGCACCATAAAGCCTATGGTTGTCTTAAATATGGCTCCCAATCAGAGACAACAATAACCAGCTGTCTCTAATTGAGACCCAATTCAGGCAACCATAGACTTTCCTAGATACCTACACTCAACTATAGACACAGCTAGACTTCTATACTAAACATAAACCCAACTACTCTAATAAACCCCCTAAACTTTACAACCACCCTAGACACTACGAAAAACACATACATTCCCCATGTCACACCCTGACCTAACTAAAATAATTAAGAAAACAAAGAATACTAAGGCCAGGGCGTGACATAACCCCCCCCCCCCCCCCCCTTAAGGTGCGAACTCCGGGCGCACCAGCACACAGTCTAGGGGAGGGTCTGGGTGGGCTTCCGTCCTCGGCGGCGGCTCCGGCACTGGTCGTGGGCCCCAACCCACCACAGTCACTACCCGCCTCCGTAGCTTCCTCCAAATGGCCACCCTCCACATTAACCCCACTGGATTAAGGGGCAGCACCGGACTAGGGGGCAGCACCGGACTAAGGGGCAGCACCGGACTAAGGGGCAGCACCGGACTAAAGGGCAGCACCGGACTAAAGGGCAGCACCGGACTAAAGGGCAGCACCGGACTAAGGGGCAGCACCGGACTAAAGGGCAGCACCGGACTAAGGGGCAGCACCGGACTAAAGGGCAGCACCGGACTAAGGGGCAGCACCGGACTAAAGGGCAGCACCGGACTAAGGGGCAGCACCGGACTAAGGGGCAGCACCAGGATAAGGGGCAGCACCAGGATAAGGGGCAGCACCAGGATAAGGGGCAGCACCAGGATAAGGGGCAGCTCCGGACTGAGGGACGACAGCTCCGGACTGAGGGACGGATCCTGGCTGGATGACGGCTCTGGCGGATCCTGGCTGGACGGCTCTGGCGGATCCTGGCTGGACGGCTCATGGTTGGCTGACGGATCTGGCTGCTCATGGTTGGCTGACGGATCTGGCTGCTCATGGCTGGCTGATGGATCTGGCTGCTCATGACTGGCTGACGGATCTGGCTGCTCATGGCTGGCTGACGGATCTGGCTGCTCATGGCTGGCTGACGGATCTGGCTGCTCATGGCTGGCTGACGGATCTGGCTGCTCATGGCTGGATGACGGATCTGGCTGCTCATGGCTGGCTGACGGATCTGGCTGCTCATGGCTGGCTGACGGATCTGGCTGCTCATGGCTGGCTGACGGATCTGGCTGCTCATGGCTGGCTGACGGCTCTGGCTGATCCTGGCTGGTTGGCGGCTCTGGCAGATCCTGTCTGGTTGGCGGCTCTGGCAGATCCTGTCTGGTTGGCGGCTCTGGCAGATCCTGTCTGGTTGGCGGCTCTGGCAGATCCTGTCTGGTCGGCGGCTCTGGCAGATCCTGTCTGGTCGGCGGCTCTGGCAGATCCTGTCTGGTCGGCGGCTCTGGCAGATCCTGACTGACGAATGGCTCTAGCGGCTCCTGACTGACGAACGGCTCTGACGGCTCGGGACAGACGGGCGGCTCTAATGGCTCGGGGCAGACGGATGGCTCAGATGGCGCTGGGTAGACGGATGGCTCAGATGGCGCTGGGTAGACGGATGGCTCAGATGGTGCTGGGCAGACTGATGGCTCAGATGGCGCTGGGCAGACTGATGGCTCAGATGGCGGTTGGCAGACGAGCAGTTCAGGCACCGCTGTGCAGACGGCAGACTCTGGCCGGCTGAGGCGCACTGTAGGCCTGGTGCGTGGTGCCGGAACTGGTGTTACCGGGCTGGGGACATGCACCTTCAGGCTAGTGCGGGGAGAAGGAACAGGGCATACTGGACCCTGGAGACGCACATTAGGCCTAGTGCGTGGTGCCGGAACTGGTGGTACCGGGCTGGGGACACGCATCTCAGGGCTAGTGCGGGGAGGAGGAACAGGGCATACTGGACTCTCAAGGCGTCCTATAGGCCTGGTGAGTGGTTCTGGCACTGGTGGTACCGGGCTGAGGGCACGCACATCAGGGCGAGTACAGGGAGAAGGAACAGTGCGTACAGGGCTCTGGAGACGCACATGAGGCTTTGTGCGTGGTGCCGGAACTGGAGGCACTGGGCTGGAGACACGCACCACAGGGAGAGTGCGTGGAGGAGGAACAGTGCGTAGAGGACTCTGGAGACGCACAGGAGGCTTTGTGCGTGCTGTAGGCACTGTCTTCACCAGAAAGCTAGCACGCACCTCAGGACGAGTATGGAGAGCTGTTCCCGGTGACATTAACTCACCAACACGTTCGTTAGGACGGATGCCGTGCCTCATGCACCAAACCAATACATCCCTCATTACTCTCTCCTCCAATTTCTCCATTAACTCCTTTACTGTCTCCACGTCGCTCACCTCCAAATCCGCCCTCACCGGCTCCCTACGGTAAGCAGGAGGAGTTGGCTCACGTCTCCCGACTGACCCAACTAAATTACCCGAGAGCCCCCCCCCCAAGACATTTTTGGGTCTGACTTGAGGGCTTCCAGCCTTGTTTCCGTGCTGCCTCCTCATATCGCCGCCTCTCTGCTTTCGCTGCCTCCAGCTCAGCTTTGGGGCGGCGATATTCTCCTGGTTGAGCCCAGGGTCCCTTTCCGTCCAATATTTCCTCCCAAGTCCACGAGTCCTGGTTCCTCTCACGCTGCTTGATCCGTGGTTGGTGGGGAATTCTGTCACGATCATCAAAGGGACTAAGAGAGGACCAAGGTGCAGCGCGTGGAAAATACATCTTCTTTATTACAGAAAGAAGACGAAAACGAAACAAACACTATACAACTAAACAAAACAGACGACCGTGAAGCTATACAAACAAAAGTGCAGACCCTAAACACTTCGACATAGACAATTCCCCACAAACAGCTAAAGCCTATGGTTGCCTTCAATATGGCTCCCAATCAGAGACAACAATAACCAGCTGTCTCTAATTGAGACCCAATTCAGGCAACCATAGACTTTCCTAGATACCTACACTCAACCATAGACACAGCTAGACTTCTATACTAAACATAAACCCAACTACTCTAATAAACCCCCTAAACTTTACAACCACCCTAGACACTACAAAAAACACATACATTCCCCATGTCACACCCTGACCTAACTAAAATAATTAAGAAAACAAAGAATACTAAGGCCAGGGCGTGACAGAAGCTTGCTAACTGGGCTAGGCTTGTATTTTTGGGACTATTCCACTGGCTTCGATTCGGCTGGCAAGTTAAATTAATTAATGTTTTGAATTACTGTAATGAATTTCTACAGATTTAGACCTAGAGGGAAATGTATGTATTGGTTCTATACGTTACTGTTATGCAGGAACATTCAAGGTTACAGGCAAGACACAAACAGTAGATCTACTTACACTAGGATGGATAGAAGGATTAATTCAAATCACTAACTATAATCCTCCTACCAATAAATCCCTGCACGCCCCCTTCCCCACACACACACACACACACACACACACACACACACACACACACACACACACACACACACACACACACACACACACACACACACACACACACACACACACACACACACACACACACACACAGCATACATATGTTTATTACTGTCCTGGGAACAGTGAGATATGGAATATATTATGTGTGTAAGTTTAACTATCTGACAGGAGCTCACCTGTGGTCCTATAGCTAATTGATTCTGACTCTACCTATCAGCCTTGTCTGTACTGTAGTGGGATCCATGCCAGAGAGGTGTTTTCTGTCTTTACTGTAGTGGGATCCATGCCAGGGAGGGGTTTTCCATCTGTACTGTAGTGGGATCCATGCCAGGGAGGGGTTTTCCATCTTTAGTGTAGTGGGATCCATGCCAGAGAGGGGTTTTCCATCTGTACTGTAGTGGGATCCATGCCAGGGAGGGGTTTACATCTGTACTGGAGTGGGATCCATGCCAGGGAGGGTTTTTCCATCTGTACTGTAGTGGGATCCATGCCAGGGAAGGGTTTTCCATCTGTACTGTAGTGGGATCCATGCCAGGGAGGGGTTTTCCATCTGTACTGGAGTGGGATCCATGCCAGGGAAGGGTTTTCCATCTGTACTGTAGTGGGATCCATGCCAGGGAGGGGTTTTTCCATCTGTACTGTAGTGGGATCCATGCCAGGGAGGGGTTTTCCATCTGTACTGTAGTGAGATCCATGCCAGGGAGGGGTTTTCCATCTGTACTGTAGTGGGATCCATGCCAGGGAGGGTTTTTCCATCTGTACTGTAGTGAGATCCATGCCAGGAAGGGGTTTTCCATCTGTACTGGAGTGGGATCCATACCAGGGAGGGGTTTTTCCATCTGTACTGTAGTGGGATCCATGCCAGGGAGGGGTTTTCCATCTGTACTGTAGTGAGATCCATGCCAGGGAGGGGTTTTCCATCTGTACTGTAGTGGGATCCATGCCAGGGAGGGTTTTTCCATCTGTACTGTAGTGAGATCCATGCCAGGGAGGGGTTTTCCATCTGTACTGGAGTGGGATCCATACCAGGGAGGGGTTTTTCCATCTGTACTGTAGTGGGGTCCATGCCAGGGAGGGGTTTTCCATCTGTACTGGAGTGGGATCCATGCCAGGGAGGGGTTTTCCATCTGTACTGTAGTGGGATCCATGCCAGAGAGGGGTTTTCCATCTGTACTGGAGTGGGATCCATGCCAGGGAGGGTTTTTCCATCTGTACTGTAGTGGGATCCATGCCAGGGAGGGGTTTTCCATCTGTACTGTAGTGGGATCCATGCCAGGGAGGGGTTTTCCATCTGTACTGTAGTGGGATCCATGCCAGGGAGGGGTTTTCCATCTGTACTGTAGTGGGATCCATGCCAGGGAGGGGTTTCTTCTTTTACCTCCTCCAGGCAGAATAGGGCCTCGTTTCACAGAGCCTTTGTAGCCTTCAGATCGTTGTTAGAACCTTGATGTGTCTTTGGTAGCCGAGGTGTTTCCTAGAGCCTTAATTAGTAACGTGACTCCTAAAAACCTTTGCACATCTACGTGTGATACAGACCACTCTACGAGTGATCCAGAGTCCAGACCACTCGTAGAGCAGCCAAAGTACCTCGTTGGATGCTTTTTTGCTCTTCTGCCTCACGATGTCGAGGCTATCTGTCTGACTGTGACTGCCTTTAACTTCAGAAAGAAGTTGGCGACAAATAGAAAGTTGCCAAAGTTTTTGCAATTGTTACAAACAAGTGAAGCATTAAATTATGCTTTTTAAATGAAAACCGAGATTACCGCATTAAAAGATACATGGGCCTATTCTATTCATGTTGAAATAAATGTTCACGTTCAATCAAAATCCCATTTGCAGCCATAGGAGGTAATATCTCTCTAGGAGCCTATCCGTTGTCAGTATTGTTAAATAATTATAATGCAAAAGTATGATGTGAATAGAGAAAACTGATCCGAGAGCAGAGCTGCTTTTCTTTTGATCATATCAGTATTGAGAAAAGGTGTGACAACGTCCTGAGAACGTTCTCTACACGTTCCTGTTTGGGAAGCAGTCATAAAAAGTTGGCTCATCTGGTATGGATCATCGTAATGCTCAAGTTACATCTCCACTGAGAAACAAGGCAGTAGCATCAGGTGAGATGGTACTCTCTGGCGCAACCCTGTGGCAGACACGTGAAGACACGTGAAGACAGAGCGGAGGTGAGTACTGTCGACCTGTTTTACTTAATCCTCTTCATACCTATGTGGAACACAATACTTCCAAGAGAGAGTGCCAGTAGACCTTACTGTAACACACATAGTGTGAAGACATGGTTACAGATTATAAAACCATGATGTATGTAGACTAGCTGACACGGAATCTACCCTGGGAGTCTAAGCTAGCCGTCTCGATGCGATATAAGACTGTGTCCTCTGGACAAAGCGGTCTGCATGCAAGACACAAAGAAAGCAACTGGCCATTATTCCACATGACTGGAAATGAATAGGACTCAGTACATAAAGAACTTATAACTAGACAAAACACCTTTCTGAAACCAAGCTAACCCGAAGCACTGTGTGTTTCTACTCTGAGATACTAAGAGTAAAGTGATCATGTCTCTGTTAAATTTGCCCTTTTATGAAATGAACTCAAGCTGCTTTTGTTGAGCTCATTATGTCGACCTTGTGCCAAGAGAAAAACGTATCTTAATGTTTACAATAGAATACAATACAATAGGACTGTTTTATTATCACACATATTGTTTATACACTTTGAACATGTAGGTATAACTTGTGAGGTCTAATGCGCAGTATATTTGAAAGCTTTTAAGGTCTCCTGATGAAAATGCAGCATGCTGGGAATCAGCCTGCGATTAGAATTCATGTTGTTAATAGAATGTGTAAACATACCCCAAAATGCATTTCACCTCACCCTCTCAGCCAATGGCACGGTCAGAAAACCAGTGGCTGCGCCGCTTGGGAAGCGTGCATTACAGCGCTAGAGGGAGAGATGCTACTCTCTGTTCTCTGACACTGCCCAGAGCGCCATGCAACTGTACTGAGAGAAAGAGGAGGGGGAGGAGGAAGAGTAGAGGGGGAAGAGGGAGAGTAGAGGGGGAGAGAGGGAGGAGGGAGAGTAGAGGGGGAGAGAGAGAGGAGGGAGAGTAGAGGGGGAGGAGGGAGACAAAAGGGGAGGAGGGAGAGTAGAGGGGTAGTAGGGAGAGTAGAGTGGAGGAGGGAGAGTTGAGGACAAATGCTAGCATCAGTGGCACAGGCAGAATGTTGAGAGAGCAGGGAGCGGAATTATGTGGAGGAGGACTTTATTAAAAAGTGAGAGAGAGCAGCTGAAAGAGGAGGGCAGAGAGAGAGAGAGAGAGAGAGATGCTGTTGCCACGGAAGAGTGTGGATGAAGAATCATCCATCTTTAACAGCTTGTGAGGGATAAACGTATATGAACAACTAGGGACGTAGGCAGGAATAAACGCTCATAGAGGACAAAACCAACCAGATCGTACTACCACAGGCTGTATATTATAACTCCAGTCGATCAGATTCACACAGACAAAAGACGAAGAAGAGACAGAGGAAGAATATGTGGGAATCAGGCAGGTGAGATTACATAATCCCCCATCACACAGCGTCCGCAGCCATGATGTCATCGCAGCGGGATTAGAGAGCCTGCCTGGGCATTACAGCTGAGGACGGGGTGTGTGTGTGTGTGTGTGTGTGAACTCTGAAGAAGATGGAGAGGAGATCCAGCTATGAATGAAGGGCCACAGATGGATCATCACAACACAACCTGGGTTACATGGAGAGTAATGTTTATTCCCACCACAACTGGACAAGATGAGAAACTGTTATTTTAGGAGTAGGGAGCTCTGCAGAACAGAACAGAGCTGTATGTTCCTACCATAGACTGTAGTTCCAACTCACCCACTCTCACCAGGGAGCACCACATCTGGTCCACAGGGAGCCATTCTCTGCCTGCAGCGGTCCCAAACTCCCAGGGTTGGAGCGGTGACACCCAGGGCTGGAGCCTGAACCAGAGCCCCTGGTTGGCACACATAGCCTGCTTCACCTGACCTCACCTGATCTCATCACCTAGCATTACCTGTGGATTGTCCTGGGCTTCCCTGACTACAGGGAGGAGGAAGAGGAAGTCACTGCCTTACAGAAGAAGGAAAACAGAGACATTCAGAGTCAGCTACAGGAGACAGAGAACTTCCTGTTGAATGTGAGTGTTCTATACTCTGTGTTCTACTAGCCTGAGTGCCAATATGTTTGTATTATCACGTTAACTCCCTGCCACTCATTGTCATGTCAAGGTTTGATTTGACAATGACATTAATGGAGTTGGCAAGAGCACAGACTATGTTTCGACTATGTTTCGACTATGTTTCGACTACTGTATATGAGGCCAATTACAATAATTCTGTCTTTACTGCCTTTTTCACCTCAGTTAGTGATGTCCTTCCTTAGAGTGTTCAGAATGTTCAGTTCTAGGACTGTTCTGTGTGATGAGGATGATGACGATGAGGATGAAGATGAGGATGATGATGATGACGATGAGGATGATGATGATGACGATGAGGATGATGATGATGACGATGATGATGATGACGATGAGGATGATGATGATGAGGATTAGGCTGATGATGAGGATGAGGATGATGAGGATGATGAGGATGAGGATGATGATGATGAGGATTAGGCTGATGATGAGGATGATGATGATGAGGATTAGGCTGATGAGGATGATGAGGATGAGGATGAGGATGAGGAGGATTAGGCTGATGTGGATGAGGATGAGGATGATGATGACGACGATGACATAATGATGATGATGACGTACTCTGGAGCAATGAGTCTAGTCCTGATCCCATTCTATATCAATCAGCTGACCTTTCATGTATCGTTACATGCAGCTAATCTGGTTCAAATTGCAGAGACAATGTCTTTTTCTATTCATCAACCAGAGTTAGGATCGCTGACATGGAGTATGAGGCAGAGTCAGCATCTCAAATGGCACCCTATTCCCTATTCCCTATTCCCTACATACCCTATTGGTTGCACATTCTAATACTATCATCAGTGTACCTATTGAGAGTCTGCGTCATCAGAATGGCATGAAGATGTAGCAGCATACACCCCTACAGTCTGGTTGTTCAGTACAGTCTGATAATATGATCAATGCCTCTATTGAGAGTGTCTGCAACGCATCATTTAAATGTCCTGACTGTTTTTCCTCTTTAGCTATGGGGCAGGCACATGGTCCCATGCCCATGCAAAAAGGCTGTGTGATGTGAGTGTATCTAATCAGACAGTAGGATAAGTAGCATGTGAGAGATGGAGTGTGAGAGAGCTGTAGAATGATTCTGAACAATGTGGAACTAAGTGTGCGTCTCCAATGGGCCCTGGTCAAAAGCAGTGCACTAAATAGGGAATAGGGTGTCATTTGGGACTTTGACTAGATGTAACTCCTCTAGCAGTGTGTTAATGTCTGCAGGTCATACCTCTGACTATGTAGTGTTAATGTCTGCAGGTCATACCTCTGACTATGTAGTGTTAATGTCTGCAGGTCATACCTCTGACTATGTAGTGTTAATGTCTGCAGGGTCATACCTCTGACTATGTAGTGTTAATGTCTGCAGGTCATATCTCTGACTATGTAGTGTTAATGTCTGCAGGGTCATACCTCTGACTATGTAGTGTTAATGTCTGCAGGTCATACCTCTGACTATGTAGTGTTAATGTCTGCAGGTCATACCTCTGACTATGTAGTGTTAATGTCTGCAGGTCATACCTCTGACTACGTAGTGTTAATGTCTGCAGGCCATATGAACTGCTAGCTACTGTTGGGCCGCTGAGCCAATGACATCACTGCAGATAGAACAGAACAGACAGACAGAACCGATAGAACAGACAGAACAGACAGACAGAACAGACAGAACAGACAGACAGAACCGATAGAACAGACAGAACAGACAGACAGAACAGATAGAACAGACAGAACAGACAGACAGAACCGATAGAACAGACAGAACAGAACAGACAGAACCGATAGAACAGACAGACAGAACCGATAGAACAGACAGAACAGACAGACAGAACCGATAGAACAGACAGAACAGACAGACAGAACCGATAGAACAGACAGAACAGACAGACAGAACCGATAGAACAGACAGAACAGACAGACAGAACCGATATAACATGCAGAACAGACAGACAGAACCGATAGAACAGACAGAACAGACAGACAGAACCGATAGAACAGACAGAACAGACAGAACTGATAGAACAGGCAGAACAGACAGACAGAACTGATAGAACAGACAGACAGAACCGATAGAACAGACAGAACAGACAGACAGAACCGATAGAACAGACAGAACAAACAGACAGACAGAACCGATAGAACAGACAGACAGAACCGATAGAACAGACAGAACAGACAGAACAGACAGACAGACAGAACCGATAGAACAGAACAGACAGAACCGATAGAACAGACAGAACAGACAGAACCGATAGAACAGACAGACAGACAGACAGAACTGATAGAACAGATAGAACAGACAGAACAGACAGACAGAACCGATAGAACAGACAGAACAGACAGACAGAACCGATAGAACAGACAGAACAGACAGACAGACAGAACCGATAGAACAGACAGACAGAACCGATAGAACAGACAGAACAGACAGACAGACAGAACCGATAGAACAGAACAGACAGAACCGATAGAACAGACAGACAGACAGACAGAACTGATAGAACAGATAGAACAGACAGAACAGACAGACAGAACAGATAGAACAGACAGAACAGACAGACAGAACCGATAGAACAGGCAGAACAGACAGACAGAACCGATAGAATAGACAGAACAGACAGAACAGACAGAACAGACAGACAGACCCGATAGAACAGACAGAACAGAGAGCACAGAGTGCACACACAGTAATCTCCTGCTGTAGAGGGGAAACTAATATGTTCAGAAGTGCACTGCATTGCCACCAACCCCCCTATGCTGCTACAGGATTATTGGGAAATCAATTCTTTATATTGGAGGTGGAGTGAGCGACTCTCTTTGTTTTTATAGTTTATTCGCCGTTTGTCAGCACCTCCACACAAAATCATTTTTCTGGGCGTGATGACAGCTCATCTTTTTTATTCTACTATATTAGAGTGACATCCTATTACATTAACAACGTAACATTAAAATCAACAGAGGACGATAAGGACTCCCAGCATTATGTTGAATGCAGACAGACATACGACACAACAATAAGGACTCCCAGCATTATGTTGAATGCAGACAGACATACGACACAACAATAAGGACTCCCAGCATTATGTTGAATGCAGACAGACATACGACACAACAATAAGGACTACCAGCATTATGTTGAATGCAGACAGACATACGACACAACAATAAGGACTCCCAGCATTATGTTGAATGCAGACAGACATACGAAACAACAATAAGGACTACCAGCATTATGTTGAATGCAGACAGACATACGACACAACATTTAGCTTCACACAACACATAGATTTTATTATTTTGCATAAAATTCCAGTTATACAACGATGGCTACTACTTGCAAAGTGTAAACATTTAATCCGTTGATTGATTGTGAAGACATCATAGTTCCAGTCCAGTGCTGGCCTTGTGGCCCGGAGGCAGACTGGTCAATTTAGTCCCCATTAGCTGATTTCACACATGGGTTCGCTCTACTCTATATCAGGGCTACAACATATCAGTGCCTTGTCTCTAGTCTATATCAGGGCTACAACATATCACTGCTTTGTCTCTACTCTATATCAGGGCTACAACATATCAGAGCCTTGTCTCTAGTCTATATCAGGGCTACAACATATCAGTGCCTTGTCTCTACTCTATATCAGGGCTACAACATATCAGAGCCTTGTCTCTAGTCTATATCAGGGCTACAACATATCAGAGCCTTGTCTCTAGTCTAGATCAGGGCTACAACATATCAGAGCCTTGTCTCTAGTCTATATCAGGGCTACAACATATCACTGCTTTGTCTCTACTCTATATCAGGGCTACAACATATCTGAGCCTTTTCTCTACTCTATATCAGGGCTACAACATATCAGTGCCTTGTCTCTAGTCTATATCAGGGCTACAACATATCACTACTTTGTCTCTACTCTATATCAGGGCTACAACATATGAGAGCCTTGTCTCTAGTCTATATCAGGGCTACAACATATCAGTGCCTTGTCTCTAGTTTATATCAGGGCTACAACATATCAGTGCCTTGTCTCTAGTCTATATCAGGGCTACAACATATCAGAGCCTTGTCGCTGCTGAATATCAGGGCTACAACATATCAGAGCCTTGTCTCTACTCTATATCAGGGCTACAACATATCAGTGCCTTGTCTCTAGTCTATATCAGGGCTACAACATATCAGAGCCTTGTCTCTAGTCTATATCAGGGCTACAACATATCAGAGCCTTGTCTGTAGTCTATATCAGGGCTACAACATATCAGTGCCTTGTCTCTACTCTATATCAGGGCTACAACATATCAGAGCCTTGTCTCTAGTCTATATCAGGGCTACAACATATCAGTGCCTTGTCTCTAGTTTATATCAGGGCTACAACATGTCAGAGCCTTGTCTCTACTCTATATCAGGGCTACAACATATCAGAGCCTTGTCTCTACTCTATATCAGGGCTACAACATATCAGTGCCTTGTCTCTAGTTTATATCAGGGCTACAACATATCAGAGCCTTGTCTCTAGTCTATATCAGGGCTACAACATATCCGTGCCTTGTCTCTAGTCTATATCAGGGCTACAACATATCAGTGCCTTGTCTCTACTCTATATCAGGGCTACAACATATCAGAGCCTTGTCTCTAGTCTATATCAGGGCTACAACATATCAGTGCCTTGTCTCTAGTTTATATCAGGGCTACAACATATCAGAGCCTTGTCTCTAGTCTATATCAGGGCTACAACATATCAGTGCCTTGTCTCTGCTGTATATCAGGGCTACAACATATCGGAGCCTTGTCTCTACTCTATATCAGGGCTACAACATATCAGTGCCTTGTCTCTAGTTTATATCAGGGCTACAACATATCAGAGCCTTGTCTCTACTCTATATCAGGGCTACAACATATCAGAGCCTTGTCTCTAGTCTATATCAGGGCTACAACATATCAGAGCCTTGTCTCTAGTCTATATCAGGGCTACAACATATCAGTGCCTTGTCTCTAGTCTATATCAGGGCTACAACATATCAGTGCCTTGTCTCTAGTCTATATCAGGGCTACAACATATCAGAGCCTTGTCTCTACTCTATATCAGGGCTACAACATGTCAGAGCCTTGTCTCTAGTCTAGATCAGGGCTACAACATATCAGAGCCTTGTCTCTAGTCTATATCAGGGCTACAACATATCAGTGCTTTGTCTCTACTCTATATCAGGGTTACAACATATCAGAGCCTTGTCTCTAGTCTATATCAGGGCTACAACATATAAGTGCCTTGTCTCTACTCTATATCAGGGTTACAACATATCAGAGCCTTGTCTCTAGTCTATATCAGGGCTACAACATATCAGAGCCTTGTCTCTACTCTATATCAGGGCTACAACATATCAGAGCCTTGTCTCTAGTCTATATCAGGGCTACAACATATCAGAGCCTTGTTTGTAGTCTATATCAGGGCTACAACATATCAGAGCCTTGTCTCTACTCTATATCAGGGCTACAACATATCCGTGCCTTGTCTCTAGTCTATATCAGGGCTACAACATATCCAATATACAACATACAATGTTGTATACAACATATACAACATACAATGACGGTCTACTCCTTGCCAAACCTGGACAACGCTGGGCCAATTGTGCGCCGGCCTATGGGACTCCCAATCACGTCCGGATGTGATACAGCCTGGATTCGAACCAGGGACCGTAGTAACACCTCTTGCACTGAGATGCAGTGCCTTAGAGCTCTGGTCAAAAGTAGTGCACTATATAAGGCATAGGGTGGCGTTTGGAACAAAGCCATGTCTGTAGACAAATATTATGCACTGAGACATCTCAGCTACATCTCAAACTGTACAGTATAGATTGATTCCATAGGCAATATGTACAGTATAGATTTATTCCATAGGCAATATGTACAGTATAGATTGATTCTATAGGCAATATGTACAGTATAGATTGATTCCATAGGCAATATGTACAGTATAGATTGATTCCATTGGGAATTGGTACAGTATAGATTGATTCCATAGGCAATATGTACAGTATAGATTGATTCCATTGGGAATTGGTACAGTATAGATTGATTCCATAGGCAATATGTACAGTATAGATTGATTCCTTAGGCAATATGTACAGTATAGATTGATTCCATAGGCAATATGTACAGTATAGATTGATTCCATAGGCAATATGTACAGTATAGATTGATTCCATAGGCAATATGTACAGTATAGATTGATTCCATAGGCAATATGTACAGTATAGATTGATTCCATAGGCAATATGTACAGTATAGATTGATTCCATAGGCAATATGTACAGTATAGATTGATTCCATAGGCAATATGTACAGTATAGATTGATTCCATAGGCAATATGTACATTATAATACCGTTCTAAATGTATTTATATGGCGTCTCCTCCCTGAAACATTATGTCACACACCTGATGTTCTGTCCACACATGACTACCCTCAGCTGAGCACAGGGCATGATTCACCAACATTACATCACTGTGCACCCTGTCAGTAAATAGACTGTGTTGTACTGTACTGAATGAAGATTGAACCACAGCTTATTGTGATTTGATTACATGATCTATTAAATAAAGGTAGACAAAAGCTCAGACGGTAACCCCTCTTACACAACCCAAATGATGTGGTTCCCTTTCTAGTACACTTGTTTTTACCAGGGCCCATAGAGCTCTGGTCAGTAGTGCACTATGTAGTGTCTCTGGTACCGAACTCTGTTCAATGACAAGGACAGTGTGTGTTGTCCAGAAGGACCTGTGAGTTGCTCCATTAGAAGAGGACATTGTCATTGTTATATTTTTGCCCTAAGCACAATGTGAAGGGTCACATCATGAGTTGATTCTGTTTTTTAGTCTCTGATTATTTTTTATCATATTTTATATCATTCTTAGATGTTTTATATCTGTTTGTCATCTTCCCACAGGGTATGGAAATGACTAGCTCTCGTCCCGGGCCTTCCTGTGCAGTCCTACTTAGTGGAGAGACGTTCACTAACGCCCTAGACTAGAGTTAGGAAATTACTCGTTTTAGTTGTGCTTTGAACCCATTGCCACCACATTGTTTATTATTTCTCTCTCTCTGTGTGTCTTGGGAAAAAGTAAAAAGTTCCAGACTGTGCTCACCAGCCTTGCCAGTATCACTTGTATTTATTAAGCTTACCAGCCTTGCCAGTATCACTTGTGTTTATTAAGTTTACCAGCCTTGCCAGTATCACTTGTGTTTATTAAGCTTACCAGTCTTGCCAGTATCACTTGTATTTATTAAGCTTACCAGCCTTGCCAGTATCACTTGTGTTTATTAAGCTTACCAGCCTTGCCAGTATCACTTGTATTTATTAAGCTTACCAGCCTTGCCAGTATCACTTGTGTTTATTAAGCTTACCAGCCTTGCCAGTATCACTTGTGTTTATTAAGCTTACGTGTCGGCCTCACAGCCTTCGTCAGAGTTTCTCTCTGACAGTGACTCCAACCCCGAGTGAACACGTTGGTTATAATTTCTATCTCTGTGTGTCTGACTGACAGTGACTCGAAGAATGTTTGAGTGAACATGTTGTTTATAATCTCTCTCTGAAAGTGACCCTAGGGCCCAGGCTGGTCCTGCTCCCTGATTGGAGGATGGAAACGGCAGAGGTCATGTCAGAGGTCACGGCACGCATGGACAGCATGGAGGTCAAGGATGAGTGGCAGGACGAGGACTTCCCCAGGTAGAGGAGCATAGCGGTTTATGAGGAAACAATCAGAGCAGGGTTTGAACCAGTAACCATGTGTTTATTGAGCGAGTGCACTACCACCTACTCCATAAAAGTCTGGGTCTCTTGGCAGAGGCAACTAACCTACATACAGTGTGGCTATATTGGCACACCTCAGTATTTTCACATTCTGTTTGAATACTAAAACATGTAATAAAAGATAATAACAAGGAGGAGGCAGCTCATTAGTAATACTGAGTTTGTTTTCTGTTTAATTCTATCAGAGACGATTTATAATGTTTGATTTCATGTCCTTGGGTTCGACTCTCAACCTCAAATTGATAAATTATAACAGTACTGTAATTACACAGTTATTACAATGAATGTAAGTGATTAGTGATTAGTGATTAGCATGAAAAGAGACAATGGCTAGTACTACATTGACATACAGAGCATTCACAATGTATTCACACAAACTTTTTCCACATTTTGTTGTTACAGCCTGATTTTAACATGGATTGAACTGAGATTTTTTACTGCCTACACAAAATACCCCATCATGTCAAAAGTGTAATTATGTTTTTTGAAATGTTTACAAATTAATAACAAATATAAAGCTGAAATGTCTTGAGTCAATAAGTATTCACACCCTTTTGTTATGGTAAGCTTAAATAAGTTCAGGAGTAAAAATGTGCTTAACAAGTCACATAATAAGTTGCATGGACTCACTCTGTGTGCAATAATAGTGTTTAACATGATTGTTGAATGACTACCTCATCTCTGTACAACACACAGACAATTATCTGTAAGGTCCCTCAGTCCAGCAATGCATTTCAAACACAGATTCAACCACAAAGACCTGGGAGGTTTTCCAAAGCCTCGGAAAGAAGGGCACCTATTGGTAGATGGTGGCTGCATCATGTTATGGGTATGCTTGTAATCGTTAAGAACTGGTGAGTTTGTCAGGATAAAATATTAACGGAATGGAGCTAAGCACAGGCAAAATCCTAGAGGAAAACCTGGTTCAGTCTGCATTCCACCAGACCCTGGGAGATGAATTCACCTTTCAGCAGTACAATGATCTAAAACACAAGGCCAAATCTACACTGGAGTTGCTTACCAAGAAGACAGTGAATGTTCCTGAAGGGTCGAGTTACAGTTTTTACTTAAATCTACTTCGAAATCTATGGCAAGACCTGAAAATGGTTGCCTAGCAATGATCAACAACCAATTTGACTGAGGTTGAATAATTTTGAAAAGAATAATTGGCAAATGTTGCACAATCAAGGTGTGGAAAGCTCTTACCCAGAAAGACTCACAGCTTTAATTGCTTCCAAAGGTGCTTCTACTAAGTATTGACTCAGGGGTGTGAATACGTATGTAAATGAGATATTTCCATATTTCATGTTCAATACATTTCTAAAAATATGTTTTCACTTTGTCATTATGGCATATTGTGTGTAGATGGGTGATTATTTATTTTTTTATCCATTTTGAATTCACCCTGTAACACAACAAAATGTGGAATAAGTCAAGGGATATAATTCAGGCTGTAACACAACAACATGTGGAATAAGTCAAGAGGTATGAATACTTTCTGAAGTAGTATACATGGAGGCTCCACATTCAGTTCAGACTCTCATAACTTGAAACTGACTTAACATAAAACAGTCCTGTGTTACAACGGTATATAATTACCCATCGGTATGTAAAGTAGACATGGGTCAGGTGTTCTGGCACATGTCTTGAACCAGGGGAAAAACAATGGGTAGCAGGTGCTTATATAGTCCTTCAGGTCACTCATTACATCATCAGATTACATCAACAGATTACATCATCCGATTACATAATCAGTTATTCACCTCAGGGTTACACTGGGGAAACAAATGTTTTTTGAAATGTGACTAATAAAAACCATACACCCTTGAATCTTGAGGGTTGTGTTCAGTAGACATGAAACGTAGGAACCATTTTGAAACACTAAACACCTTATCAAGAGGATGCAGGATGTAGGTATGTGTTCAATAAGGCTTGGAATATGGGTGCAGTTTAAACTCAAACTACTGATTCGTATATTTTAATTGATGGGGTTATATCTCAGGTTATATCTGCAACAGACAATATCACATTACATTATACAGTGCTTTCCCTGATTTTGACTAACTCACTAAAAACTTAACTAAGTCTGGGATGGGTAGAAAGTAGTGAGAGGAAGCTATTGGATGGATAGAGGAGTAGTGAGAGGAAGCTATTGGATGGATAGAGGAGTAGTGAGAGGAAGCTATTGGATGGATAGAGGAGTAGTGAGAGGAAGCTATTGGATGGGTAGAGGAGTAGTGAGAGGAAGCTATTGGATGGATAGAGGAGTAGTGAGAGGAAGCTATTGGATGGGTAGAGGAGTAGTGAGAGGAAGCTCTGGGATGGGTAGAGGAGTAGTGAGAGGAAGCTATTGGATGGATAGAGGAATAGTGAGAGGAAGCTCTGGGATGGGTAGAGGAGTAGTGAGAGGAAGCTATTGGATGGGTAGAGGAGTAGTGAGAGGAAGCTCTGGGATGGGTAGAGGAGTAGTGAGAGGAAGCTATTGGATGGGTAGATGAGTAGTGAGAGGAAGCTCTGGGATGGGTAGAGGAGTTGTGAGAGGAAGCTATTGGATGGATAGAGGAGTAGTGAGAGGAAGCTCTGGGGTGGATAGAGGAGTAGTGAGAGGAAGCTATTGGATGGGTAGAGGAGTAGTGAGAGGAAGCTCAGGGATGGGTAGAGGAGTAGTGAGAGGAAGCTATTGGATGGGTAGAGGAGTAGTGAGAGGAAGCTATTGGATGGATAGAGGAGTAGTGAGAGGAAGCTCTGGGATGGGTAGAGGAGTGGTGAGAGGAAGCTATTGGATGGGTATAGGAGTAGTGAGAGGAAGCTATTGGATGGGTAGATGAGTAGTGAGAGGAAGCTCTGGGATGGGTAGAGGAGTAGTGAGAGGAAGCTCTGGGATGGATAGAGGAGTAGTGAGAGGAAGCTCTGGGATGGGTAGAGGAGTAGTGAGAGGAAGCTATTGGATGGATAGAGGAGTAGTGAGAGGAAGCTCTGGGGTGGATAGAGGAGTAGTGAGAGGAAGCTATTGGATGGGTAGAGGAGTAGTGAGAGGAAGCTATTGGATGGATAGAGGAGTAGTGAGAGGAAGCTCTGGGATGGGTAGAGGAGTAGTGAGAGGAAGCTATTGGATGGGTAGAGGAGTAGTGAAAGGAAGCTATGGGATGGGTAGAGGAGTAGTGAGAGGAAGCTCTGGGATGGGTAGAGGAGTAGTGAGAGGAAGCTCTGGGATGGGTAGAGGAGTAGTGAAAGGAAGCTATTGGATGGGTAGAAAGTAGTGAGAGGAAGCTCTGGGATGGTTAGAAAGTAGTGAGAGGAAGCTCTGGGATGGGTAGAGGAGTAGTGAGAGGAAGCTCTGGGATGGGTAGATGAGTAGTGAGAGGAAGCTCTGGGATGGGTAGTGGAGTAGTGAGAGGAAGCTATGGGATGGGTAGTGGAGTAGTGAGAGGAAGCTATGGGATGGGTAGAAAGTAGTGAGAGGAAGCTCTGGGGTGGATAGAGGAGTAGTGAGAGGAAGCTATTGGATGGGTAGAGGAGTAGTGAGAGGAAGCTATTGGATGGGTAGATGAGTAGTGAGAGGAAGCTATTGGATGGGTAGAGGAGTAGTGAGAGGAAGCTCTGGGATGGGTAGAGGAGTAGTGAGAGGAAGCTCTGGGGTGGATAGAGGAGTAGTGAGAGGAAGCTATTGGATGGGTAGAGGAGTAGTGAGAGGAAGCTATTGGATGGGTAGATGAGTAGTGAGAGGAAGCTCTGGGATGGGTAGAGGAGTAGTGAGAGGAAGCTCTGGGATGGATAGAGGAGTAGTGAGAGGAAGCTATTGGATGGATAGAGGAGTAGTGAGAGGAAGCTCTGGGATGGGTAGATGAGTAGTGAGAGGAAGCTATTGGATGGGTAGAGGAGTAGTGAGAGGAAGCTCTGGGATGGGTAGAGGAGTAGTGAGAGGAAGCTCTGGGGTGGATAGAGGAGTAGTGAGAGGAAGCTATTGGATGGGTAGAGGAGTAGTGAGAGGAAGCTATTGGATGGGTAGATGAGTAGTGAGAGGAAGCTCTGGGATGGGTAGAGGAGTAGTGAGAGGAAGCTCTGGGATGGATAGAGGAGTAGTGAGAGGAAGCTATTGGATGGATAGAGGAGTAGTGAGAGGAAGCTCTGGGATGGGTAGAGGAGTAGTGAGAGGAAGCTATTGGATGGGTAGAGGAGTAGTGATTCTCATGTTCAGAGTGTAATGAGGCAGGGCCGGAGTGGGACCAGAAATCAGCCCTGACATTTCTAACACACCAGACCATTTTTTCTTTGAGTACCTCACACCAGCTAATTTTTTTCTTTGAGGACCCCATGCCTGCCCATCCTTTTCCTTTTCCTTCAATTATTCTAATTGAAAATTCTAATTTTGCACAGAAAACCCAAGTTAGACAGGCCCATTGGGCTAAAAATGGACCAGCACATCTGACATCTGCCTGAAATGCCAGATTGCCAGTCTGCCTCTGGTAGGAGGCCCAAGGGTCTACTTGACATTCACTTCGGTTTTGTGTTTTCCTATTGTTATTTTTCTGAGCTGCAGCTAAACCCAATGTACACTATAATGGGGCAGTTAAGTCCAATGTACACTAGTATGGGGCAGCTAATCCCAATGTACACTAGTATGGGGCAGCTAATCCCAATGTACACTATAATGGGGCAGCTAATCCCAATGTACACTAGTATGGGGCAGCTAATCCCAATGTACACTAGTATGGGGCAGCTAATCCCAGTGTACACTATAATGGGGCAGCTAATCCCAATGTACACTAGTATGGGGCAGCTAATCCCAATGTACACTAGTATGGGGCAGCTAATCCCAATGTACACTATTATGGGGCAGCTAATCCCAAAGTACACTATTATGGGGCAGCTAATCCCAATGTACACTAGTATGGGGCAGCTAATAGCAGTGTACACTATATTGGGGCAGTTAAATCCAATGTACACTAGTATGGGGCAGCTAATCACAATGTACACTAGTATGGGGCAGCTAAGCCCAATGTACACTATAATGGGGCAGCTAATCCCAATGTACTCTAGTATGGGGCAGCTAATCCCAATGTACACTAGTATGGGGCAGCTAATCCCAATGTACACTATTATGGGGCAGCTAATCCCAATGTACACTATTATGGGGCAGCTAATCCCAATGTACACTAGTATGGGGCAGCTAATCACAATGTACACTAGTATGGGGCAGCTAATCCCAATGTAAACTATTATGGGGCAGCTAATCCCAATGTACACTAGTATGGGGCAGCTAATACCAGTGTACACTATATTGGGGCAGTTAAATCCAATGTACACTAGTATGGGGCAGCTAATCACAATGTACACTGGTATGGGGCAGCTAATCCCAATGTACACTATTATGGGGCAGCTAAACCCAATGTACACTATTATGGGGCAGCTAATCCCAATGTACACTAGTATGGGGCAGCTAATCCCAATGTACACTATTATGGGGCAGCTAATCCCAATGTACACTATTATGGGGCAGCTAATCCCAATGTACACTATAATGGGGTAGTTAAATC
Source organism: Salvelinus fontinalis (assembly GCF_029448725.1). Lineage (NCBI taxonomy): Eukaryota > Metazoa > Chordata > Actinopteri > Salmoniformes > Salmonidae > Salvelinus > Salvelinus fontinalis. The sequence continues at coordinate 3,029,581 of NC_074681.1, forward strand.
CAATGTACACTAGTATGGGGCAGCTAATCCCAATGTACACTAGTATGGGGCAGCTAAACCCAATGTACACTATTATGGGGCAGCTAATCCCAATGTACACTAGTATGGGGCAGCTAATCCCAATGTACACTAGTATGGGGCAGCTACACCCAATGTACACTTGTATGGGGCAGCTAATCCCAATGTACACTAGTATGGGGCAGCTAATCCCAATGCACACTAGTATGGGGCAGCTAATCCCAATGTACACTGGATGGGGCAGCTAATCCCAATGTACACTGGATGGGGCAGCTAATCCCAATGTACACTATTATGGGGCAGCTAATCCCAATGTACACTATTATGGGGCAGCTAATCCCAGTGTACACTAGTATGGGGCAGCTAAACCCAGTGTACACTATTATTTGCTCCTATCTCCTCATCTCTCTCCTTGGTAATTCAGTAGCATTATCACACCCAAATAACAGCAATCTTTATGGTAACCAGACACTGTGGAGGGGTTAGGGTGTAGAGTTAAGGGTTGGGGATTGGGAAGGGGGGAGGGAGGGAGTGGAGAAACTGGAATCTAGCCATCCACCACAGGAGGTTGGTGGCACCTTAATTGGGGAGGACAGGCTCGTGGTAATGGCTGGAGCGGAATAGGTGGAATGGTATCAAATGGATGCCATTCCATTGGCTCCGTTCTAGGCATTATTATGAGCCGTCCTCCCCTCAGCAGCCTCCACTGCCGTCCACCCTCTTATTTCTTCCTGTGTTAACCGTCAGATTATCTTGTTATAATGTCAGGGGGAGACATGATACACAATAACTGTTGTTGAGTTCTCTGACTCAAGACATCCCACTGTTTCTATCTACAGAGAACAATAGTCTATCTCCACAATACCGAGGCTCTAAACTCAGGAGTGTATTATTACCAGTGACAATCATTTTCTAAAACAATTATTATAATGTCTTGGCAAACCTCTCTGTCTCTGTGGGTCCTACCAGGCCTCTACCAGAAGATGGAGACATGGAGGACAGGGGGCTCACTGACAACACGACAAGTAAGTAGAGCAAAAGTTTATTTTCTCCAGTCCAACAATTCAAACATTTCTGCCAGTAAACTGTTCATAGTGATAAACTTTCCTCTCCTTTCATCTCCTTTCCTTTCCTCTCCTCTCCTTTCCTAACCTTTCCCCTCCTTTCCTAACCTTTCCTCTCGCTTCCTCCCCTCTTGTTTCCTCTCCTTTCCTTTCCTTTCCTTTCCTCTCCTCTCCTCTCCTATCCTCTCATCTTTTCTTCTCCTCTCCCCTCCCCTCCTCTCTCCTCTCCTCTTATCTCCTATCCTCTCCTCTCCTCCCCCCTCACCTCCTTTCTTCACCCTCGCCTCCCCTTCTGTCTCCTCTACTAGCTCCCCCTAACACCCTGAACGTTGGTGTTTGGGGTGAGTCGTCGGCCCTGCGTAAGCGCCGTACGCTGGTAGCTCCGGACATGAACATGTCATTGGACCAGAGCGAGGGTTCCGTCCTGTCAGATGACTTCTTAGGTAACCCTGACGACCTGGATGTCAACGTGGACGACATGGACACGCCCGACGACAATGACTCCTTGGAGTTTATCACCAATGGCAACGAGCTGGAGTGGGAAGGTCAGACAGGGGTCACATGGTCTGTGGGGGAAGGGAATGGGGGGCCAGTGATTTTCCTGGAAACAAGACGTAAAGTATTACAATATAGTAATAGTAACTACAATATACACTTGACCATATTGGTGGTTTAAAGGTACAATTAGCACATCATTTTGAGATAAAGCAAGACAAGTGAGTAACTTTCAATTTCATGTTCTCTGATGAAACTAAGATGCAAGTATATTGAGAGGATGACCAGCATCCACACCTCGTGGTTTTCAGACGACACTCCTATAGTGAGTTCCAAGGGTCTGCCTGGAGGCCAGACAGAGGAGGAGGAGGAGGCAGGCAGACTGTGGAGGACAGTGATCATAGGAGACCAGGAACAGAGGATAGACATGGCTGTCATCAGACCATACCTGAGGGTGGTCACACACGGAGGTTGGTATCAGGGGATGGAGGTGAGGTTGGGGGGGAGGGGGGGTGACAATGACAATGACAATATGCGTGTGTGTGTGTCTGTGGTCCGAATCGAGTAAATGATTCACCCTTTTCTCGCCTCTATCTCTCTCTCGCTCTCTCTCTCTTTCACTCTCTTTCACTCTCTCTCTCCCTTTCTCTCCCTTTCTCTCCCCCCTCTCCCTCTGTCTCTCTCAGGTTACTACGGTGAGGGTCTGAATGCCATCATAGTGTTTGCGGCGTGTTACCTGCCAGAGAGCAGCTGTGAGGACTACACTTACATCATGGAGAACCTCTTCCTGTAAGAACCCACACCGCGTTATGTTGTGTATGTTTTCCCCCAGGAATGTGTATTTAATATGAGTTGTGTGTATATTTCCCTCAGGAATGTGTATTTAATATGAGTTGTGTGTATGTTTTCCCTCAGGAATGTGTATTTAATATGAGTTGTGTGTATGTTTTCCCTCAGGAATGTGTATTTAATATGAGTTGTGTGTGTATTTCCCTCAGGAATGTGTATTTAATATGAGTTGTGTGTATGTTTTCCCTCAGGAATGTGTATTTAATATGAGTTGTGTGTATATAAAATCTTGGTTACATCAGACCAGATAATCTTGTTTCTCATGTTCTGAGTTCTTTGGGTGCCTTTTGGCAACCTCCGAGCTGGCTGTCATGTGTCATTTACTGGGTATTTAATATGAGTTGTGTGTATATTTCCCTCAGGAATGTGTATTTAATATGAGTTGTGTGTATGTTTTTGTCACAAGAACTTTTATCCCAATGGTTGAACTCAACTATCACTCAAGCTTTGTCTATTTCCCCAGAGGTCGTAAATCTCCTGTTAATAAAGAATTAGACAAAGTCTCAGTTTCTGCAATAGATCAATACTTTATTCAGAGAGCACTCTGACTTCAAAATGAGAACACAATCCTTTTATAACATACACACACACACATGAACTCACATCAGTAGAAACTCCACCTCTCTTTAGGTGGGCTGTATTTTTCCACAATACTAACACGTAGTTTCTCATTATCTTCTGCAAGCCATTTCTAACAGTTACTCCCCTACCTAGGTTGGGGAGAGCTCTTTCCTGTTATTGGTTTCAGAGTTCTCACAAGTCGACAGTTCAGTTGGCCTTGAGTATCTCAACTATACCCAGCTCATATTGCGGAATAGTAACACAATGGCCTAGTCACACACATTATTGAATTATGACTCTTAACACATTTCATACAATTATATGGTTTCAGGGTGGAATACTTTAGTCATTATCTTAAACATACAAATTATTCTATCAGTTTTCCCTCAGTAATGTGTATTTAATATGAGTTGTGTGTACGTTTTCCCTCAGGAATGTGTATTTAATATGAGTTGTGTGTACGTTTTCTCTCAGGAATGTGTATTTAATATGAGTTGTGTGTACGTTTTCTCTCAGGAATGTGTATTTAATATGAGTTGTGTATATTTTCTCTCAGGAATGTGCATTTAATATGCGTTGTGTGTACGTTTTCTCTCAGGAATGTGTATTAAATATGAGTTGTGTGTACGTTTTCTCTCAGGAATGTGTATTTAATATGAGTTGTGTGTACGTTTTCTCTCAAGAATGTGTATTTAATATGAGTTGTGTGTGTTTTCTCTCAGGAATGTGTATTTAATATGAGTTGTGTGTACGTTTTCTCTCAGGAATGTGTATTTAATATGAGTTGTGTGTACGTTTTCCCTCAGGAATGTGTATTTAATATGAGTTGTGTGAGTTTTCCCTCAGGAATTTGTATTTAATATGAGTTGTGTATGTGTTTTCCCTCAAGAATGCGCATTTAATAATTATATGGTTTCAGGGTGGAATACTTTAGTCATTATCTTAAACATACAAATTATTCTTTCACTTTTCCCTCAGAAATGTGTATTTAATATGAGTTGTGTGTTTGTTTTCTCGTCAGCTATGTGATCAGTAGCCTGGAGTTGTTAGTGGCTGAGGACTACATGATTATCTATCTGAACGGAGCTACGCCTCGCAGGAGGATGCCTGGTATCAGCTGGCTAAAGAGGTGCTACCACACCATCAACAGGCGGTAAATTATCATTTACGGAACACACTTTTAAATGTTGTGTCAGGTTAATTGTATTTATGGTGTGTTTATAGATGTGTAATGTCATGTTTATGATGTGTTTATAGATGTGTTATGGCATGATTATAATATGCTTATAGATGTTTAATGTCATGTTTATAATGTGTTTATAGATGTGTAATGTCATGTTTATGATGTGTTTATAGATGTGTTATGGCATGATTATAATATGCTTATAGATGTTTAATGTCATGTTTATAATGTGTTTATAGATGTGTAATGTCCTGATTATAATGTGCTTATAGATGTGTAATGTCGTGATTATAATGTGTTTATAGATGTGTAATGTCCTGATTATAATGTGCTTATAGATGTGTAATGTCGTGATTATAATGTGCTTATAGATGTGTAATGTCGTGATTATAATGTGTTTATAGATGTGTAATGTCCTGATTATAATGTGCTTATAGATGTGTAATGTCGTGATTATAATGTGCTTATAGATGTGTAATGTCCTGATTATAATGTGTTTATAGATGTGTAATGTCGTGATTATAATGTGCTTATAGATGTGTAATGTCCTGATTATAATGTGCTTATAGATGTGTAATGTCGTGATTATAATGTGCTTATAGATGTGTAATGTCGTGATTATAATGTGCTTATAGATGTGTAATGTCGTGATTATAATGTGCTTATAGATGTGTAATGTCGTGATTATAATGTGCTTATAGATGTGTAACGTCGTGATTATAATGTGCTTATAGATGTGTAATGTCGTGATTATAATGTGTTTATAGATGTGTAATGTCCTGATTATAATGTGCTTATAGATGTGTAATGTCGTGATTATAATGTGCTTATAGATGTTTAATGTCATGTTTATAATGTGTTTATAGATGTGTAATGTCGTGATTATAATGTGCTTATAGATGTGTAATGTCGTGATTATAATGTGTTTATAGATGTGTAATGTCGTGATTATAATGTGCTTATAGATGTGTAATGTCGTGATTATAATGTGCTTATAGATGTGTAATGTCGTGATTATAATGTGCTTATAGATGTGTAATGTCGTGATTATAATGTGCTTATAGATGTGTAACCTATGCTGTATGAACATACAGTTAATGTAAATGGTATTTTAATGTCCTCTGCAGGTTGAAGAAGAATCTGAAGTGGCTGGTCATTGCTCACCCATCCTGGTTCATCCGTACAGTCTTGGCCATCTCCAGACCCTTCATCAGGTAAGACCCCTCATCGTCATCATCATCACTGCACTTGGGGAGGGCATGGGAGCCGGGAGGAGCAGCCTCAGGACTCAGAGAGGAGTAGCCTCAGGACTCAGAGAGGAGCAGCCTCGGAACTCAGAGGGAGGAACAGCCTCAGGACTCAGTGGGAGGAGCAACCTCGAGACTCAGAGGGAGGGCATGGGAGCAGGGAGGAGCAGCCTCGGGACAGAGGGAGGAGGAGCCTCGGGACTCAGAGGGAGGTGCAGCCTCGGGACTCAGAGGGAGGTGCAGCCTCGGGACTCAGAGGGAGGAGCAGCTTCAGGACTCAGAGGGAGGAGCAGCCTCGGGACTCAGAGGGAGGTGCAGCCTCGGGACTCAGAGGGAGGAGCAGCTTCAGGACTCAGAGGGAGGAGCAGCCTCGGGCCTAAGTGGGAGGAGCAGCCTCAGGACTCAGAAGGAGGAGCAGCCTCAGGACTCAGATCCTTTCTGAGATATGAACCTAAAGAACCATTAGAGAAAACAATGTTAAAGTTGTTCTAATCTTTCATGGACAGACTCCCTGTAACATAACTGGTATCGCATTTGGCCCAATTATGCAAGATTTTAGTTCTAGGCTTCCGAGATGAATGTGATTCAGACTATAAAAATCCATCTTCCTCTCTACATCCATCTCTCTCTCTCTCTCTGCTGCAGTGTGAAGTTCCTGGATAAGATCCGCTATGTTCACACATTGGATGAGTTGAGCCAGCTGATTCCTATGGATCACATACAGATCCCAGAATGTGTCCTGCAGTAAGTCCCCAACCGCCACCAGGGGTCACCGATGAGGCACCTTGTTCAGCCTGCTCACCTTACCGGAGACACAGCTTAGCTAGGGTGTGTGCTATGTATATCACAGGAGGTTGGTGGCACCTTAATTAGGGAGGACGGGCTCGTGGTAATGGCTGGAGCGGAATCAGTGGAATGATATCAAATACATCAAACCCATTTGCTCCGTTGCAGACATTATTATGAGCGATCCTCCCATCAGCAGCCTCCTGTTATATATATGTACGGAATGAGTACATGTATGTAGATCTATATGTGTTTACACAGACAGTCTTATTCTAATCTTCTTCCACTAATCAGATCAGCTCTTTTGCCCGTAATTGGGCAAAAGATCAGAATTGGTCTGAGTAAACGCAACATAAGAGAGCTTTTAATATAAGGGTCTAAATCAGAGTGATCCCTCTCAATATCAGGTTGCAAAGATGGTTAGCTGCCAGGAATAGAAAATTTAACTAAACTAGTTGTTTCTGAAGTAAAAAACCAACAACATTACACTCACACTAGTTGTATTTATTTCCAGATATGATGACCAGAAGATGACAGCACAAAAAGAAAGGTAACAGAGACATGTTTTATGTGGTAAGCGTAAATACAAGTATGTGGACACCTGCTTGTCGAACATCTCATTTTAACCTGTTGGGGATGGGGGCGCTGTTTAGACTATTTATGCTAATTTGGCTAATTTTTTAAACGGCTTCCCACAAAATCCTTGATCGTACAATATGCATATTATTATTATTATTGGATAGAAAACAGTCTATAGTTTCTATAGGAGTTGAAATTTTGTCTCTAAGTGGAACAGAGCCCATTCTACAGCAATTTCCCTGACATGGAGTCAGATTTGAGAAATGTTGGCCACTTTTCTGAAGTTAGTTAAAAGGGCACTGTCGTTGCTATGACTATACGGACACTTCTTACGTCTTCCCCTGGATGCCTTTACGTGATGACGATTCCAACGGGGTCGATTGCGCGTTCACAGGCCCTACAAATGAAAAAACCCTGAAGCTAGTCATTCTTTGGGAGCTGCGTCATGAGCCTAGAGGACACCGGCGCGCACCTGTTCCAAGCGTTAGTTTAGCCTGTTATATTTCTCCGGTCATCTTTTCACTCGTTATAGGAGTTAAAAACATCATAAAGTAGTTAATTTAAAGCGTTTTATAGCAATTTATATCCGTTTAGTGCGATTTTGGGACATTTATTTTTGCAACGATGTGAAAAGTTGGGCACGCTTTTCAGTTCATCCCGAACGCAGTTGACATTTCCACATGGCAAGAGGACAGCTTTCCACCAAAAGACGATTTCTCCCAAGAAAGGATCCTTTGCCCAAGATACTGATGGAAGAACAGCTCAAGGTAGGACATTTTTATTATGATAAATCGTGTTTCTGTCGAAACATTTTAGTGGCTTAGGACGCCATGTTTTTTGACGTAGCTTCGCTTGGCGCAAATTGTATTGAAAAGTAAGGATAAATTAAAAAATGTAATAACGCAATTGTATTAAGAATTAAATTGTCTATCAATCCCTGTCCACCCTATATTTTTTAGTCACGTTTATGAGTATTTATGTATAAGAGTAGATCACTGTCTAAGTGGCGCAAGGACTTTTTCTTTACCAGCTTGTCTACATTTCACATTGTCTAACCATGATTTTGGTGGCTAAATATAAACATTTTCGATCAAACTGTATATGCATGTTGTAATGTGATGTTACAGGAGTGTCATCGGAAGAATTCTGAGAAGGTTAGTGAAAAAATTAATATCTTTTGGCGATGTTGACTTTTATCGCTCACTTTGGCTAGAATCAATGCTGGGCTGCTAATTGCTATGTGCTAAGCTAATATAACGATTTATTGTGTTTTCGCTGTAAGACACTTAGAAAATCTGAAATATTGTCTGTATTCACAGGATCTGTGTCTTTCGATTCGTGTATGCTGTGTATTTTTACGAAATGTTTGATGATTAGTAGTTAGGTAAACACGTTGCTCATTGTAATTATTCTAGTCCATTTGTGATGGTGGGTGCAATTGTAAACTATGAAGTCTACCTGAAATATGCACTTTTTTCTAACAAAACCTATCCCATACCATAAATATGTTATCAGACTGTCATCTAATGAGTTTTTTTGTTGGTTAGGGGCTATAAATATCTTAGTTTAGCCGAATTGGTGATGGCTACTGATGTTGGTGGACAAATAAAAGATGGTGGATTATGCTAATGTGTTTTTAGGTAATAGATGTACATCTTTACATATTGTGTCTTCCCTGTAAAACATTTTAAAAATCGGAAATGTTGACTGGATTCACAAGATCTGTGTCTTTCATTAGCTGTATTGGACTTTAATGTGTGAAAGTTAAATATTTAAAAAAAATATTTTTTTTGAATTTCGCGGCACTGGTTTTTCAGTGGGGGGGGGGGGGTGTGCCGCTAGCGCCACGCTGATCCTAGACAGGTTAAAATCATGGGCATTAATATGGAGTTGGTCCTCGCTTTGCTGTCCAAACAGCCTCCACTCTTCTGGGAAGGCTTTCCACTAGATGTTGGAACATTGCTGCGGGGACTTGCTTCCATTTACCCACAAGAGCATTAGTGAGGTCGGGCACTGATGTTGGGCGATTAGGCCTGGCTCGCAGTCGGCGTTCCAATTCATCACAAAGGTGTTCAATTAAGTTGGGGTCAGGGCTCTGTGAAGGCCAGTCCATTTCTTCCACACCGATCTTGACAAACCATTTCTGTATGGACCTCGCTTTGTGCATGGAGGCATTGTCATGCTGAAACAGGAAAGGGCCTTCCTCAAACTGTTGACACAAAGTTGGAAGCACAGAATTGTATAGAATGTCATTGTATGCTGTAGTTTTAAGATTTCCCTTGGAACCAAGGGGCCTAGCCCGAACCATGAAAAACAGCCCCATTTCGTTTTTCCTCCTCCACCAAACTTTACAGTTGGCACTATGCATTGGGGCAGGTAGCGTTCTGCTGGCATCCGCCAAACCAGATTAGTCTGTCGGACTGCCAGATGGTGAAGCGTTATTCATCACTCCAGAGAACGCGTTTCCACTGCTCCAGAGTCCAAAGTGGCAGCGAGCTTTACACCACTCCATCTGATGCTTGGCATTGCACATGGTGATCTTAGGCTTGTTTGCGGCTACTCAGCTATGGAAACCCATTTCATGAAGCTCCCGACGATCAGTTCTTGTGCTGACGTTGCTTCCAGAGGCAGTTTGGAACTCGGTGGTGAGTGTTGCAACCGAGGACAGACTTTTTTTACGAGCTACACGCTTCGGCGCTCGGTGGTCCCTTGTGCCTGCCACTTCGCTGCTGAGCCGTTGTTGCTCCTAGACGTTTCCACTTCACAATCACAGCACTTACAGTTGACTGGGGAAGCTACGTTGAAAGTCACTGAGCTCTTCAATATGGGCCTTTCTGCTGCCAATGTTTGTCTATGGAGATTGCTTGGCTGTGTGCTCAATTTTATACACCTGTCAGCAGTGGGTATGGCTGAAATAGCCGAATCCACTCATTTGAAGGGGTGTCCACATACTTTTGTAGTGTACATATGTCCTATCCTTTATAATGTCCGGCCCATAATAAATATCTCTCATGGAGTCCATAGGCAAGAGATGGAGCATGCCAAGTCTGCACCCCCCACGGAAAGGTGAGCCTATTTCACTGTGCAGACAATACAGCTTCTGTACAGTACAAAGAGGTTCACAAATCAATTGATTCCTTCTTTACATTGCCTGAGACTTTTCCACAGTCAACCTAGCGGGCAAAATTGGTTGAATTGAAGCCATCTCAATCAGATAACAATCAGTTCAGGTTGTAAACTGATCGTAGTGAGATCATTTTGACCAGCTTTGTCGGCTAGGAAGAAGCTTTGTTGAGGTAAAACAGAATGACCCATAGCTCTGATCCAGGGCATTACATGCGACAATGAGGCTCAGCATCGGAAAGACGCACATAACACCCTGGACCAGAGCTATGCGACCCACTGCTTTGCGTCACAATCACAAGTTCGTATTGAATTGTGGCAACAACAGGCTACAACACACAGCAGGAGCTGTGTAGGTATGACGCTTCCGCTGAGACGTGTTTACAGGCGGAGGTCAATGTTAGAGGACACAGGTCACAACCTTTGACATTAGGTAACATCTCTCCCTATCAGTTCTAACAACTGCACTCTGTTTTAACTGATCACAAGGTTTTCATGTCAGTCAATTTGACTGAACTTTATGATCGACGTCTATTAAGAGGACGTCATTAGGACATGTATCTACAGGACAACCTCTTCTTAGGTTTTTAACTGTGTCAGCCTGTCCATGCTTCACATTAGGACATTAGGACTCTCCATTTAAATATACGTACCTGGGTACCTCCCCCCCTTCTCCCTCTTCACATTAATTTAAAGTCTGTTACATAAAGCTCATCTGCTCCTCTCCTTAGCACATTGTATCTCTCTATCACTGCCAAAGTTCAGGGCTATTTATACTAGGAAACATTACCAGGACATAACTAGAACAGAGTTGCAGCTGGTTGAAAAACAACACGGTTGAGACTAGGGAAGTACCCTCCCCCTAGAGTCTCACCAACCTAGTGTCTCACCACCCTAGTGTCACAGCCCTCAACAACCCTTCTGTTTCCTCACCCTAGTATCTTAGACCTCCACCGCCCTAGTGTTTCCTCACCCTAGTGTCTCAACACCCTAGTGTAACCACCCTAGTGTCCCAGCCCTCTACCACCCTAGTGTCTCAAAACCCTAGTGGTTTACCACCCTAGTGTCTCACCACACCCAGTGTCCACTACCTCAGTGTCCTTGCCACTCACCACCCTAGTGTATCACCACCCTAGTGTCTCATCACACTAGTGTTTCACCACCCTGGTGTTTCACCACCCTGGTGTCACACCACCCTAGTGTTTCACCACCCTGGTGTTTCACCACCCTAGTGTCTCACCACACCCAGTGTCCACTACCTCAGTGTCCCTGCCACTCACCCCCTAGTGTCTCATCACACTAGTGTTTCACCACCCTGGTGTCACACCACCCTAGTGTTCACCACCCCAGTGTTCAAGCACCCCAGCAGGTGTTTATTTTACAATGCCCTCTCTTCCTCATCACCCCAGGAAACCACTGCGCTCGCCCCACCACCTCAATGTCTCAGCACCCCTACCTCCCCAAAACCCCAGCATTACACCACCAGTGTTTCTGTCTGTCGCAGACTGTGCTATGTGTCCTAGTGGTCTATATATCATAAGCCATAACCCTTACCATAGCTGCCATTGAGATAGGCTGATACACCAAGGGCCTTGGTTAATATCCCTGGAATGGCAGGGGGACGGGGAGGGAGGAAGGTACACTGTCTCTTGTGTACAGGGGGGAGAGGATCAATAAATACACTGAAATATAACACAAGAACTAGCTTACCTCAGTGGAATGATATTAATGAGGAATTAGCCACTGCAGCATGTTGAGTTGTATTTATATAGTAGACTGCGGGCTGTACTGTATGCCCACTTTGGGATGTTGAGTTGTATTTATATAGTAGACTGCAGGCTGTACTGTATGCCCACTTTGGGATGTTGAGTTGTATTTATATAGTAGACTGCGGGCTGTACTGTATGCCCACTTTGGGATGTTGAGTTGTATTTATATAGTAGACTGCGGGCTGTACTGTATGCCCACTTTGGGATGTTGAGTTGTATTTATATAGTAGACTGCGGGCTGTACTGTATGCCCACTTTGGGATATTGAGTTGTATTTATATAGTAGACTGCGGGCTGTACTGTATGCCCACTTTGGGATGTTGAGTTGTATTTATATAGTAGACTGCGGGCTGTACTGTATGCCCACTTTGGGATGTTGAGTTGTATTTATATAGTAGACTGCGGGCTGTACTGTATGCCCACTTTGGGATGTTGAGTTGTATTTATATAGTAGACTGCGGGCTGTACTGTATATATATTATAATTTTGTCCATTTTTCAGATATTAAATGAATTACTACATTTAATTTTCAAGCCCATGTTTTATCCTAATGATTTATAAGACTTTCTGAAAGCGGTATTTTGAGGAGGGGGCACACTGACTGGACCACGCAAATCTCACAAGTATCATACACCTCTAGCTCCCGGGCTACTATCCAATCAAATCCACATTGACATTATCCCACCCCTGGTTAGTCACAATTGGCTTAAAAAGCCAAAACATAACACAATATCAGCCAATTAATTCCCAGCAATATTGCCCCTGTATTTTAGTGTGCTGCGCACATTTGTCTATCATTCACTTCATGTAGACGGTTATGATAACTCTAAATCTTATACATTTTCTGTTGAGAAAGACTGTCCCCAAAACCTTCTCAGTTAAATGTTAACTGCAAAGTAGGCTTACGTGGCAGAATCATATCATGATTATTTGTATCAATCTGCTGGGCTTTTGTTTTGTAAAATCTGTCATGACATATAGTATGCCGCAGTAAAAACGTCACTAGACCAGCACATTCTTCTTTTGCAAAATCTGAATTATTATATTTAAGCATTGACACAGACTTCTTACATCTACTTGCGTTGTTTCTCTATAAATAATAGCAATTTTGAGAGTAAAAACATTGAAAACCAGGAAAAATATAACGGAAAATTTGGGCTAGGGAAGCTAGGATTTTGGGGGGGGGGGAGTAGCTCACGACATGTTTCATAATATACAAGTAGCTCTCATGCTAGAAAAGGTTGGACACCCCTGCTCTAGTAGTGTGCAGACAGTAGCGTGAGTGAAGGAGAGAGAGTGTTAAGTGACACACTCAGCATTTCATTTGATTTTAGCTGCCGGTGAAGGGCAGGAGTGGCAGGAAGTATGTAAATTAATGTGATCAAGCTATGTAGCCTTTTGATTCCTTCTTGATTAATAAATAAAACAAACATGTTTAGTTGTTTCTCTGTAATACTAGCCACCTAGCAATGTGATGAAATTGGCTTTAGCTAACCAGCTAGATAGGTTCCCAATCTCCCAACCTCATAACTAGCTACCAAACTATTTCAGCCTTACCAATCAGGTTAGAGTAGCTTGTCTAAATACCTGCTGGCAAAAGACTAAAAATGCTTTCATTATTTGGTTATAACCAGTGTGACAGTCGTACTAAACTACTAAGGCATAAAAAGGTGTATCATTAATTAAAATAACAATTGAACAGGTAAAGAGGTGTGCTTAGATAATCTAGGCAGAAAATATATATATACACTAACGTTCAAAAGTTTGGGGTCACTTATAAATGTCATGGTTTTTGAAAGAAAAGCACATTTTTGTCCATTAAAATAACATCAAATTGATCAGAAATACAGTGTAGACATTGTTAATGTTGTAAATGACTATTGTAGCTGGAAACGGCTGTTTTTTTAATGGAATATCTACATAGGCGTACAGAGGCCCATTATCAGCAACCATCACTCCTGTGTTCCAATGGCACAATGTGTTAGCTAATACAAGTTTATAATTTTAAAAGGCTAATTGATCATTAGAAAACCCTTTTTCAATTATGTTAGCACAGCTGAAAACTGTTGTGCTGATTAGAGAAGCAATTACAACTGGCCTTCTTTAGACTAGTTGAGTATCTGGAGCATCACCATTTGTGGGTTTGATTACAGGCTCAAAGTGGCCAGAAACAAATAACTTTCTTCTGAAACTCGTCAGTCTATACTTGTTCTGAAGAATGAAGGCTATTACATGCGAGAAATTGCCAAGAAACTGTAGATCTTATACAACACTGTGTACTACTCCCTTCACAGAACAGCGCAAACTGTCTCTAACCAGAATCGAAAGAGGAGTGGGAGGCCCCGGTGTACAACTCAGAAAGAGGACAAGTACATTAGAGTGTCTAGTTTGAGAAACAGACGCCTCACAAGTCCTCAACTGTCAGCTTCATTAAATAGTACCCGCAAAACACCAGTCTCAACGTCAACAGTGAAGAGGCGACTCCGGGATGCTGGCCTTCTAGGCAGAGTTGCAAAGAAAAAGCCATATCTCAGACTGGCCAATAAAAATGAAAGATTAAGATGGTCAAAAGAACACAGACACTGGACAGAGGAACTCTGCCTAGAAAGTCAGCATTGTGGAGTCGCCTCTTCACTGTTGGCGTTGAGACTGGTGTTTGCGGGTACTATTTAATGAAGCTGCTAGTTGAGGACTTGTGAGGCATGATGGATGCATGATGCCCCTGCCCATGAAGGTGGTTAACTTCCAAGACCGCCCGGTTACACTAGAGACCAAAGCTCTGCCCGCAAGCGGCGGTGTTCTTTGATGTTACACTGTACTGTAAGAGTAAGGTTAATGGAAGCTGCCATTTAGGCAGGGACATACACCAGGGATCTGGGCTGGAATAGAGGAAGAGACACTATCCGTTCTGTACAGGAAGTAGAGGACAATATAAATCATTAAACTGAGGCGGTATAACTCAAGGGGTTCCTCAGTGGAATGATATCAATGATGAGAATTCAGATACTGGCTCAGCTATTGTTCTTTATATGAAGTTATTGTTGGTGGTGGTAGTGATGGTGATGGTGATGATGATGGTGGTGGTGGTGGTGGTGATGTTGGTGATGGTGGTTGTGGTGGTAGTGATGATGATGACGGTGATGGTGATAGTGATGACGACAACGATGATGATGGTGGTGATAATGATGATGATTTAAATGTATGTCTATCTAAAACCATTCCAGGTAAAACAAGAATCCACAACCCTGCTAAGGATTCATGAGGATAATGTCTATCAATACAGGGTAAAATACTTCTTGGCTGAAGATAAAGGACTGATGGAGAAATGATGAGGACTGGTGTGTGGGTGAAGAGGGCTCCTGACATTACATCAACATCATCCTACCTGGTCTTACTTTCCACACAGCAGATACCCTGGTCTGTCTGTACCATGGAATAAACCTACCCTGGCAGATAGCCTGACCTCTGACCCGTGGAATAAACCTACCCTGGCAGATAGCCTGACCTCTGTCCCGTGGAATAAACCTACCCTGGCAGATAGCCTGACCTCTGTCCCGTGGAATAAACCTACCCTGGCAGATAGCCTGACCTCTGACCCGTGGAATAAACCTACCCTGGCAGATAGCCTGACCTCTGTCCCGTGGAATAAACCTACCCTGGCAGATAGCCTGACCTCTGTCCCGTGGAATAAACCTACCCTGGCAGATAGCCTGACCTCTGTCCCGTGGAATAAACCTACCCTGGCAGATAGCCAGACCCCTGTCCCGTGGAATAAACCTACCCTGGCAGATAGCCTGACCTCTGTCCCGTGGAATAAACCTACCCTGGCAGATAGCCTGACCTCTGTCCCGTGGAATAAACCTACCCTGGCAGATAGCCTGACCTCTGACCCGTGGAATAAACCTACCCTGGCAGATAGCCTGACCTCTGTCCCGTGGAATAAACCTACCCTGGCAGATAGCCTGACCTCTGTCCCGTGGAATAAACCTACCCTGGCAGATAGCCTGACCTCTGTCCCGTGGAATAAACCTACCCTGGCAGATAGCCTGACCTCTGTCCCGTGGAATAAACCTACCCTGGCAGATAGCCAGACCTCTGTCCCGTGGAATAAACCTACCCTGGCAGATAGCAAGACCTCTGTCCCGTGGAATAAACCTACCCTGGCAGATAGCCTGACCTCTGTCCCGTGGAATAAACCTACCCTGGCAGATAGCCTGACCTCTGTCCCGTGGAATAAACCTACCCTGGCAGATAGCCTGACCTCTGTCCCGTGGAATAAACCTACCCTGGCAGATAGCCTGACCTCTGTCCCGTGGAATAAACCTACCCTGGCAGATAGCCTGACCTCTGTCCCGTGGAATAAACCTACCCTGGCAGATAGCCTGACCTCTGTCCCATGGAATAAACCTACCCTGGCAGATAGCCAGACCTCTGTCCCGTGGAATAAACCTACCCGGGCAGATAGCCAGACCTCTGTCCCGTGGAATAAACCTACCCTGGCAGATAGCCAGACCTCTGTCCCGTGGAATAAACCTACCCTGGCAGATAGCCTGACCTCTGACCCGTGGAATAAACCTACCCTGGCAGATAGCCTGACCTCTGACCCATGGAATAAACCTACCCTGGCAGATAGCCTGACCTCTGACCCGTGGAATAAACCTACCCTGGCAGATAGCCTGACCTCTGACCCGTGGAATAAACCTACCCTGGCAGATAGCCTCGCTTCCACTTACCGTTTCTCCTTGCATGAATAAATCAGCTGTGATCTAGCCTACTGCATGATGAACAGTCATTGGTCTGATGCCAGACGGCTGGATAAACTCTGTGAAATGTGTTTATTTCCTTCAAAGGGACAAGAACAGGCTTTGGTTGGTACAAGCCAGATGTACATAGTTGTAATAACATTGTAATAATGTAATGTATTAACATTGCTGTAATACAAGTATGGAGGTATATGTGTGCAACAAGCAATAATGTTTGATATAAGTGTTTTGGTTATCTTTTTTTCTTCAATGTATAAATTCTAATGTTTTTAAATAATGTGCAATAAGCAGTTCCTCTTCTGAACTGACCAAATTAATTCAGAGGTTGTTCCTACTGTAACGAATGAAATGTGTTTTAGCTTTCTCTATTGCTCCTTTGTGTGTTGTTGTGTTTTCTGAAGGTTACTAGACAGATGGCATGCTGGTTAAAATGTTCTTCCTCATCATCTCGGAATTTTTTTTAAACTAGCCTCGGTAAAAAAACTAGCCTGGGTACCAGTATGTTTCTGTTATCATTTCACGCCTCGCCACTTCTCGTCATGCCATGTTTTGGAGTGGCAAGGAATGGAATGATAGTACAGACTGGTACACAGGATAGATCAAAACATTACTGATGATCTTAGTTTCCTGGTTTATTGATGGTCTGTCTCAATTCCTCTATTTCCATGTAGAGATCTTACTTTACATTGAATCTATTGTTACACATATGATGCAATGCATTTAAAGAACCGAACTAACTCTTTAAATTATGTGAACTTATATATTAGTATGTGCTGTTCATTGTTTGTAATAAAATTTTGTTTGAAAAATCCAATCAAGATACTCCAGTTCTTGCTGTCGAAACAGCCTCTCCATATTATTTGACCTATTAAAGTGTGATTGTTATCGTGAGTGGAATGTTTTTTAATTAGTAGTTTAATTGACTGGCAGCTAAAAACAGAGAGCTTTTATTGCTGTTATTTATGTTAGGCGTAGCGACACAGGGGAACCCAAGAGCGGACTCAGATGAGAAAACAGGGATGAATGAACCAAAATATTTATAGTTACACAAAGATATATGGAGCGCAGATCCGGGGAAGCTTGGATGAGTTGCAGAAAAAACAGATGTGGAGACTGAGGTTGGAGTTAGCTGAGTAGAACAGGGTAAACAGGTCCTGATGGGAATCCAAGATAGTGGTGGTGAGTAAAATCCAGAGCAAGGTAGTTGGGTGGTGAGATGTGGAACAGGAGACTGGCGCCAGAGACAGAGCGGTAATGAGTAGAGATTACGATCTGGCAGAGTGGAAGTGGCAGGACTGAGTATTTGTTGAGGTCTTGATTATTGAACGAGTTGCAGCTGGTAGGGATCTGCTCTGACTCCAGCACACCTGTCTCCAACCACACAATCACACAGAGAGGGAGAGGGAGAGAGAGAGTGTACAGGGGGAGTAACTGCAGATCAAGAAGACAGCGGATGAACACCAGAGGGCGTAGCAGGAGCAGATGTGACAGTACGCCCCCCTCTATGGATGCCGCCTGGCGCACGACCTGGCTTGTCTGGGTGTGAGGTATGAAAATCCTGTAAGAGGGAGGGATCCAGAATGTGACGACGGGGCACCCAGCAGCGCTCCTCAGGCCCGTATCCCTCCCAGTACACCAGATACTGCCAACCTCGGCCCTGATGGCGCACATCCAAAAGCCGCCGGACGGTATAGGCAGGATGGTCGTCGATGAGCCGAGGGGGTGGATGAGCAGCTGCAGGAGGGGACAGGAGCAGACTGGTTTAATTAAGGATACATAGAAGGTGGGGTGAATTTTGAGAGAGTCTGGGAGTTTCAGATGAACAGCAAAGGGGTTTATGACACGATCAATCTCAAAGAGGCCAATGAATCGGGGAGGTGGTTTTTTGGAAACCACTTTCAGGGGCAAGTCCTTGGATGATAGCCATACCTTTTGGTCTGGAGTGTAGACTGGGGCTGAAGCATGGCGACAGTTAGCTTGGGATTAGGTTCTGGTGGAGGCATGAAGAAGGGCAGCCCGGGCCCTCTTCCAGGTGCTACGACAACGGCGCATGTGGTCCTGGTCTGAGGGCACCGCTACTTCGACCTCTTGGGCAGGGAACAAGGGAGGTTGGTAACCCAGAGCACACTCAAAGGGAGACATACCTGATGAGGCATTGATTAGGGTGTTGTGGGCCTATTTCACCCAGGGTAGCTGGGCACTCCAGGAGGAAGGGTTAGCCGAAGTCACACAGCGTATTGCAGTTTCCAACTCCTGGTTGGCCCGCTTGGTCTGGCCATTGGTCTGGGGGTGATATCCAGATGAAAGGCTGACATTAATACCCAGAGCTGTGCAGAAGGCTCTCCATACCTGGGATGTAAACTGTCCTCTGTCAGAAACAATTTCACTAGGGATACCATGCAGCCGCAAAACATGGGATACCAGCAGGTCCGCAGTCTCCCGGGAGGAAGGAAGCTTGGAGAGGGGAATGAAGTGAGCCTCTTTGGAAAATCAGTCAATAATAGTGAAGATGACTGAGTTACCATGCAATGGGGGAAGCCCAGTGACGAAGTCCAAAGCTATACGTGACCAGCGGCGACTGGGTACGGGAAGAGGACAAAGCAGACCAGATGTAGGTTTGGCGGAGGCTTTGTTCCAAGCCCAGACCGAGCAGGCGGAGATGAATTCCCGAGTGTCTTTCTCCATGGTGGGCCACAAAAATCGCTGATGCAGGAAGGCGACAGTCCGGTTCATGCCAGGGTGACAGGTGAGGTGCGTAGAATGGGCCCATTGAAGAACATCAGAACAAACTAAATCTGGCATAAACAGAGCCTTACGAGGACCGTTTCTAGGATCAAGCTGGTTCAGCTGAGCCTGACGAACACGGGACTCAATCTCCCAGGAGACAGCAGCAACGATGCAGGAGGATGGCATAATGGTTTCTAGCTCGGAACTTGTGTTGTCTGCGGTGAACTGACGGGAGAGGGCGTAAGGCTTGGTATTCTTAGATCCGGGGCGATAAGTGAGTGTGAAGTTGAATCTTCCAAAAACAATGCCCACCTGGCCTACCGAGAGTTCAGACGTTTGGCGATCTAGATGTAGGCTAGATTTTTGTGATCCATCCACACAATGAAGGTAAGGACCGAACCCTCTAACCAGGGACACCACTCCTCAAGAGCCAGCTTAACAGCCAGGAGTTCCCGGTTACCTATTTCAAAATGTCTTCTTTCGGGACAAGAAGGCACAGGATTGAGCTTCTGATCCGAGGGAGAACGTTGAGACAGGACTGCACCTACCCCGGTGTCGGAAGTGTCCACATCGAGGACGAACTGGAGTTCTGGGTCTGGCTGGGTAAGGATTGGTGCAGAGGTGAAGCGGTGCTTGAGTTCCCAGAACACTGCCTCTGCCTCTGGGGACCAGTGAAACGGAGTGGAGGTGGAGGTGAGTGGTAAGAGGCGCTGCCAAACAACTGTAGTCACGGATGAACCGTCTATAAAAATTGGCAAACCCCAGGAAACGCTGTAACTGCTTCAGATTCGCAGGCACAGGCCACTCTGTGACTGTCCTAACCTTGGTAGGGTCCATTCGTAGCTGTCCTTGAGCAATAATGTAACCCAATAAGGACACAGAGGAAACATGAAACTCACATTTCTCAGCCTTCACAAATACCTTATTCTCCAATAGCCTTTGGAGAACTTGGTGGACATGTTGCTTGTGACCCTCAAGGTCCTTCGAAAAAATAAGAATATCATCTACATAGACAAAAACAAAACGCCCAATGACATCCCTCAGGACATCATTAACCAGGCTCCTAAAAACAGCAGGGGCGTCAGTGAGACCAAAAGGCATAACCAAATACTCTAAATGTCCAAGTGGTGTGTTGAACGCCGTTTTCCACTCGTCCCCTTGTCTGATGCGGACAAGGTGGTAGGCATTCCGGAGGTCAAGTTTAGTAAACACTGTGGAACCATGGAGGGGGGAAAAAGCAGCACTGATAAGGGGCAAGGAATACTTGTTCCTGGCAGTGATACGATTCAATCCACGGAAGTCTATGCATGGCCTCAGTGACCCATCCTTCTTCTTGACAAAGAAAAACCCCGCTCCCACCGGAGAGGAAGAAGGCCTGATATGTCCGACAGCCAGTGAATCCTGGATGTATTCTTCCATGACTTCTTGCTCGGCGCAAGAGAGGTTATACAACCTGCTACTGGGGAGAGGAGCTCCAGGCTGAAGCTCGATAGCACCGTCGTACGGCCGATGAGGCAGCAGAGATGGGGTGTGGTGCTTACTGAATACAAGAGCTAGACCGTGATATTCTGGAGGAACAGAAGACAGGTCTGGGGTTTCTGGAATGGACTGGGGTGCAGACAAGGCAGGAGGAAGGGCAGAATGTAGACAATTAGAATGACAAAATGTACTCCAAGTAGTTACCCTTCCGGTGGACCAGTCAATCTGTGGGTTGTGTAGCTTTAACCATGGATGGCCCAGAACCAGAGGTGAGTGAGAACAGTTGATTATGTGGAAACTGATATTTTCTAGGTGATTTCCAGAGAGACGCAGGATAACAGGAACAGTTCTCTCCAAAACACGGAAGAGTAGCTTTCCATTGAGAGCGTTGGCATCCAGAGGTGAATCGAGTGAAACAGTCTCCAGACCCAACTTATTAACGACCCCTCGGTCCAGAAAGCTCTCGTCTGCGCCTGAATCAATGAGAACAGGCAGAGGAAAAGCCTGTCTCTGCCACACAAGGTTGGCCTCAAGCAGGGGTCTGAGAGATGATGGGCAGGCGATTTGGCTCAACAGTATATCCTCCACTACTGCTGAGCCCCCTCTTTTGCTGGACACAGGGAACAAGTGGAGACCAGGTGACCAACCTGGCCACAATATAGACAGCTCCTAGTACTGATACGTCGCTGCCTCTCCTCTGGAGATAGACGGGTCCGGCCGAGCTGCATGGGTTCAGGATTAGAACATGCCTGAAGATGTGACGCAGTCGGCGAAAGAGAGCAAGGCTCTGAAGCAGATGTTATGGGACATGCAACCCTACCTCTCCTCTCCCTCCGACACTCACAGAGACGGTTGTCAATGCGGATAGTGAGAGAAATGAGTTCGTCAAGTCCATCGGGCTCCTCTCTGGACACCAACTCGTCTTTGAGGGTCTCAGTAAGTGCGTTCCGGAATGCTCCCTGAAGGGCCTCGTCATTCCAGCCGCTCTCTGCGGCGAGGGTGCGGAACTCACATGCCAGTTCAGCCACACTCTGGGAGCCTTGACGAAGGGACAGATGTTGTTTAGCCGTATCCTTTACACAGACCGGGTGATCGAAGACCTTCCTCATCTCATCAGTGAATCCACCATAGGAGAAGCAGATAGGTGACTGTCTCTCCCACACCGCAGTGGCCCAGGAAAGCGCTGCTCCCCGAAGGCAACCAATCAAAAAATAAATCTTGGCTCGTTCACTAGCATAAGAGTAGGGCTGTTGCTCAAATACTAGTGAACATTGTACAAGAAAGGCTCTGCAAGCGCCAAAATTACCATCATAGCCCTCAGGAGTCGGAACAAAAGGCTCCCGAGGCGGAGAAGAGGGACTTGAGACTGGTTGTGAACTTTGGGCAGAGGTTCGGACCTGTAGGTCAGACAGGCTCTGTGAAAATTCCTTGATGTTCTCCAACAGGGTTTTCAGGGCTTGCTCATGTTGCTCAAGAAGGGTGCCTTGACCAACAAGAATTTGGTGAAGAGTAGTGGAGTCTGCTAGGTTCATCTCAAGGCCAGATCGTACTGTTAAGCGGAGCGACACAGGGGAACCCAAGAGCAGAATCAGATGAGAAAACAGGGATGAATGAACCAAAATATTTATAGTTACACAAAGATATATGGAGCGCAGATCCGGGGAAGCTTGGATGAGTTGCAGAAAAACCAGATGTGGAGACTGAGGTTGGAGTTAGCTGAGTAGAACAGGGTAAACAGGTCCTGATGGGAATCCAAGCTAGTGCTGGTGAGTAAAATCCAGAGCAAGGTAGTTGGGTGGTGAGATGTTGAACAGGAAACAGGAGCCAGAGACAGAGCGGTAATGAGCAGAGATTACGATCTGGCAAAGTATAGTGGCAGGACTGAGTATTTGTAGAGGTCTTGATTATGGAACGAGTTGCAGCTGGTAGGTATCTGCTCTGACTCCAGCACATCTTTCTCCAACCACACAATCACACAAAAAGGGAGAGTGAGAGAGAGTGTACAGGGGGAGTAACTGCAGATCAAGAAGACACCGGATGAATACCAGAGGGAGTAGCAGGAGCAGATGTGACAATTTATGAGTACATTATCTCTTATACACACACACATACGCACACACACACACCCACACATAAGCCTGCTGTTGCTGCTGAGGCTGTAAGCACAATGGTATCAATGCCATTTCCCGGTAATAAAACTGAAGAGACTGCCACATTTTAATAGATCCTTTTAGATTAACTCCAGGCCTATATAGAGCCAAGAGTTGTTCCTGGTTAGGTTAGAGCATTAAATTTGGCTCTGCATGGGTCAACTCCTGGCCCACTTGACAAAAGCAAAGCCTATATAAATAGTCCTTACATAATTCATGTCCAATAAACAAATGATTTATAGATACAGATCAAAATATTGTCCTCACTTGCTCTGTCCTGTTCTGTCCTCTCCTGTCCCCCTGTTCTGTCCTCTGCTGTTCCCTTATCCAGTCCTGTCCTTTCCTGTCAGCCTATGTCCTGTTCTGTCCTCTCCTCCATGTTATCACACCCTTAAACATGAGACCTCCATGTTATCACAGCTTAAACATGAGACCTCCATGTTATCACAGCTTAAACATGAGACCTCCATGTTATCACACCTTAAACATGACACCTCCATGTTATCACACCTTAAACATGAGACGTCCATGTTATCACACCTTAAACATGAGACGTCCATGTTATCACAACTTAAACATGAGACGTCCATGTTATCACACCTTAAACATGAGACGTCGATGTTATCACACCTTAAACATGAGACGTCCATGTTATCACACCTTAAACATGAGACCTCCATGTTATCACAGCTTAAACATGAGACCTCCATGTTATCACACCTTAAACATGAGACGTCCATGTTATCACACCTTAAACATGAGACCTCCATGTTATCACACCTTAAACATGAGACGTCCATGTTATCACACCTTAAACATGAGACCTCCATGTTATCACAGCTTAAACATGAGACCTCCATGTTATCACACCTTAAACATGAGACCTCCATGTTATCACACCTTAAACATGAGACCTCCATGTTATCACAGTGTAACGGCTTTCCTCTTCCTCTTCATCAGAAGAGGAGGAGCAGGGATTGAACCAATATGCAGCGGAGTTTGAAGACATATTTATTAAAGAAAACACGAACTCGATTATACACTAACAAAACAACAAACGACGTAGACGCACCTGAACATAAGAACTTACATATAACGAAGAACGCATGAAACAGGAACAGACTACATAAACCGAAAAACAAACAAACCGAAAACAGTCCCGTGTGGCGCAACGACATACACAAACACAGGAGACAACCACCCACAACGAACACTGTGAAAACACCTACCTAAATATGACTCTTAATTAGAGGAACGCCAAACACCTGCCTCTAATTAAGAGCCATACCAGGCAACCCATAAACCAACATAGAAACAGAAAACATAGAATGCCCACCCAAACTCACGTCCTGACCAACTAACACATACAACAAACTAACAGAAATAGGTCAGGAACGTGACATAACCCCCACCATAAGGTGCGAACTCCGGGCGCACCAGCACAAAGTCTAGGGGAGGGTCTGGGTGGGCATCTGACCACGGTGGTGGCTCAGGCTCCGGGCGAGGTCCCCACCCCACCATAGTCAATCCCAGCTTCCATTTCCCCCTATGAATGTCCACCCTCATCTTACCCCCACTAAATCCTTTTGGTAACATCGACAACAGGGGCAGCACCGGGACAGAGGGATAGCTCAGGACAGAGGGATAGCTCAAGACAGAGGGATAGATCAGGATAGAGAGGTAGCTCAGAATAGAGAGGTAGCTCAGGATAGAGGGGCAACTCCGGACTGAAAGGCAGCTCCGGACAGAGAGACAGCTCTGGACTGAGGGGCAGTTCTGGGTAAATAGCCGCTCTGGGCTAAGGGACAGCTCAAGACTGGCTGACGGCTCTGGACGCTCATGGTTGGCTGACGGTTCTCGACGCTCATGGCTGGCTGACGGCTCTGGTCGCTCATGGCTCGCTGACGGCTCTGGACGCTCATGGCTCGCTGACGGCTCTGGACGCTCATGGCTCGCTGACGGCTCTGGACGCTCATGGCTGGCTGACGGCTCTAGACGCTCATGGCTCACTGACGGCTCTGGCAGATCCTGTCTGGTTGGCGGCTCTGGCAGATCCTGTCTGGTTGGCGGCTCTGGCGGATCCTGTCTGGTTGGCGGCTCTGGCGGATCCTGTCTGGTTGGCGGCTCTGGCAGATCCTGTCTGGTTGGCGGCTCTGGCAGATCCTGTCTGGTTGGCGGCTCTGGCAGATCCTGCCTGGTTGGCGGCTCTGGCAGATCCTGACTGACGACTGGCTCTAGCGGCTCCTGACTGACTATCGGCTCTGACGGCTCGGAACAGACGGGCGGCTCTAATGGCTCGGGACAGACGGATGGCTCAGACGGCGCTGGGGAGACGGATGGCTCAGTCGGCGCTGGGGAGACGGATGGCTCAGACGGCGCTGAGGAGACGGATGGCTCAGATGGCGCTGTGGAGACAGATGGCTCAGATGACGCTGCGGAGACGGATGGCTCAGACTGCTCCTGTCTGGCGGAAGGCTCTGGCTGCTCCTGTCTGGCGGAAGGCTCTGTAGGCTCATGGCAGACGGGCAGCTTTGCAGGCTCATGGCAGACAGGCAGTTCATGGGCCGTTGGGCAGACGGCAGATTCTGGCCGGCTGAGACGCACTGTAGGCTTGGTGCGTGGTGCCGGAACTGGAGGCACCTGACTGAGGACACGCACTTCAAGCCTAGTGCGGGGAGCAGGGACAGGACACACTGACCTCTCGAAGCGCACTATATGCCTGGTGCGTGGTACCGGACTGAGGGCACGCACCTCAGGACGAGTGCGGGGAGAAATAACAGTGAGCACAGGACTTAGGAGACGCACAGGTGGCTTAGTGCGCGGTGCCGGAACTGGAGGCACTGGGCTGGAGACACGCACCATAGGGAGAGTGCGTGGAGGAGGAACAGGGCTCTGAAAACGCACTGGAAGCCTGGTGCGTAGTGTAGGCACTGGGGTTACTGGGCTGGGGCGGGGAGGTAGTGCCGGAAATACCGGACCGCGAAGGCGTACTGGCTCCCTTGAGCACTGAGCCTGCCCAACCTTACCTGGTTGAATGCTCCCCGTCGCCCGACCAGTGCGGGGAGGTGGAATAACCCGCACCAGCCTATGTAGGCGAACCGGGTACACCATGCGTAAGGCTGGTGCCATGTAAGCCGGCCCGAGGAGACGCACTGGAGACCAGACACGTTGAGCCGGCCTCATGACACCTGGCTCAATGCCCAATCTAGCCCTACCAGTGCGGGGAGGTGGAATAACCTGCACTGGGCTATGCACTCGTACAGGAGACACCGTGCGCTCTACTGCGTAACACGGCGCCTGCCCGTACTCCCGCTCTCCACGGTAAGCCTGGGAAGTGGGCGCAGGTCTCCTACCTGCCCTTGGCCCACTACCTCTTAGCCCCCCCCCCAAGAAATTTTTGGGGTCTCCTCTCGGACTTCCAGCCACGTCTCCTTGCTGCCTCCTCATACCACCGCTCTTGGGCTCTCGCTGCCTCCATCTCCTCACGAGAGCGGCGATATTCCCCAATGTGAGCCCAGTGTCCTTTACCTTCCAATACTTCCTCCCAAGTCCATGATTCCTGTGTAGTATCCTGCTCGACTTCGCGCCGCTTGGTTCTGGATCGGTGGGTGGTTCTGTAACGGCTTTCCTCTTCCTCTTCATCAGAAGAGGAGGAGCAGGGATTGAACCAATATGCAGCGGAGTTTGAAGACATATTTATTAAAGAAAACACGAACTCGATTATACACTAACAAAACAACAAACGACGTAGACGCACCTGAACATAAGAACTTACATATAACGAAGAACGCATGAAACAGGAACAGACTACATAAACCGAAAAACAAACAAACCGAAAACAGTCCCGTGTGGCGCAACGACATACACAAACACAGGAGACAACCACCCACAACGAACACTGTGAAAACACCTACCTAAATATGACTCTTAATTAGAGGAACGCCAAACACCTGCCTCTAATTAAGAGCCATACCAGGCAACCCATAAACCAACATAGAAACAGAAAACATAGAATGCCCACCCAAACTCACGTCCTGACCAACTAACACATACAACAAACTAACAGAAATAGGTCAGGAACGTGACACACAGCTTAAACATGAGACCTCCATGTTATCACAGCTTAAACATGAGACCTCCATGTTATCACACCTTAAACATGAGACCTCCATGTTATCACACCTTAAACATGAGACGTCCATGTTATCACACCTTAAACATGAGACCTCCATGTTATCACACCTTAAACATGACACCTCCATGTTATCACACCTTAAACATGAGACGTCCATGTTATCACACCTTAAACATGACACCTCCATGTTATCACACCTTAAACATGAGACCTCCATGTTATCACACCTTAAACATGAGACCTCCATGTTATCACAGCTTAAACATGAGACGTCCATGTTATCACACCTTAAACATGACACCTCCATGTTATCACACCTTAAACATGAGACCTCCATGTTATCACACCTTAAACATGACACCTCCATGTTATCACACCTTAAACATGAGACGTCCATGTTATCACACCTTAAACATGACACCTCCATGTTATCACACCTTAAACATGAGACCTCCATGTTATCACAGTTTAAACATGAGACGTCCATGTTATCACACCTTAAACATGACACCTCCATGTTATCACACCTTAAACATGAGACCTCCATGTTATCACACCTTAAACATGACACCTCCATGTTATCACACCTTAAACATGAGACCTCCATGTTATCACACCTTAAACATGAGACCTCCATGTTATCACACCTTAAACATGACACCTCCATGTTATCCGATAGCTCCAATCCAAAGTCCAGCTCTCTAATGCCTAACAATAATAATCACAGGGATGAGGGTCCTAGTAAAAGGTTTAGCTTCTGATCCAGGTCACCCTCTCCTGTCCAAAGAAAATAAGCACAAGCTACACCACTCCGCCCGGGCAAAGTGCCAGGCATGTACAATTCATGAACCTTTTAAATGGTTAACTCGTGAGCCAGGCCTAGTAATAGTATTACTACAACAAAATGACTGAGAAGCTTTGAAGTTCAAAGGGTTTTACAGTTCAGAAACAGAGATGTAGTTTGTGAGACAAGACATCCTATCTAGTGGGACCCCAAACAGACAGGCAGACAGGCAGACAGGCAGGCAGACAGACAGACAGACAGACAGACAGACAGACAGACAGACAGGCAGACAGGCAGGCAGGCAGACAGAAACACACACACACACACCGGCAGCAAAGAGGCATGGGGCCACATGGTCACATGGACAAGGGCCATGCCACTATACCGTCTTCCAACCAAGCATTGGTTACATCAGAAGTATGTGCCGAGCCTGATCCTGCCGAACCCACCAGCCCATACCGGCCTAATATTACTCCTAAATATAGTCCCAATGGTTTTCCCCACCGTCGAATCATGGGCATATTTACCCTCTCAACTACTCCTCCCAGCCTACAGTGCAAAAGGCCACGGTGGTCAAAATATGATTGTTTTTCATTTGGTTTATTTCATTACTTTAAGTGGGGTTGATTTAGTTTGCCTTGCATATCGGATGTGCCATTGCACTGGGAAAGCTAAATTAAGTTCACCATAGAGTATCTGAAAGAAATCAAATAGCCTCACATAGACCCAGGTCTAGTGAACCAAATGGATTCATTAAACACACTGCACTGATGCACTACAGACCATTAGATACAAGCCTGGAGAAGGAGAGTGAATCATCCATACCGGTCTCTAACCGTAACCTAACAATCTCTGTTTCTGTAAATGATTAGCCATAGAGCCACACCCTTTTCTACACATTTCCTGCTCTTTGTATAGTGACTGGAGGTCAAGGCAAGACTAGTGGACACAGCAAAACCAACATTGGGCTTTTTCACTTGCACAGGGCTGTGTATTGCTGTGTATTCTGTCATTTAAGAACATTGAATAACATATTCATGACAACAATAACAGACCTAGCCACAAATCTCAGGATAGGTAGAATAGAATAGAATAACTTTATTTTCAATAAAACCTACTTAATGTCACAGTCACATTTCCCATAATATTATGACCAGCTTGAGCAATAGCAAATCTGATCATGACTACAATATTGTTATCTTCCATAATATCTAAACTCAGCAACAACAAAAAAACGTCCCTTTTTCAGGACCCTGTCTTTCAAAGATAATTCATAAAAATATAAATAACTTAACAGATCTTCATTGTAAAGGGTTTAAACACTGTTTCCCATGCTTGTTCAGTGAACCATAAACAATTAAGGAACAAGCACCTTTGGAACGGTCGTTAAGACACTATAAACTTACAGACGGTAGGCAATTAAGGTCACAGTTATGAAAACTTAGGACACTAAAGAGGTCGTTCTACTCTGAAAAACACCAAAAGAAAGATGCCCAGGGTCCCTGCACATCTGCGTGAACGTGCCTTAGACATGCTGCAAGGAGGCATGAGGACTGCAGTAAATTGCAATGTCTGTACTGTGAGATGCCTTGACAGCGCAACAGGGAGACAGGACGGACAGCTGATCGTCCTCGCAGTGGCAGACCACGTGTAACAACACCTGCACAGGATCGGTACATCTGAACATCACACCTGCGGGACAGGTACAGGATGGCAACAACAACTGCCAGAGTTACACCAGGAATGCACAATCCCTCCATCAGTGCTCAGACTGTCCGCAATAGGCTGAGAGAGGCTGGACTGAGAGCTTGTAGGCCTGTTGTAAGGCAGGTCCTCACCAGATATCACCGGCAACAACGTCGCCTATGGGCACAAACCCACCGTTGCTGCAGCAGACAGGACTGGCAAAAAGTGCTCTTCACTGACGAGTCGCGGTTTTGTCTCACCAGGGGTGATGGTCGGTTTCGCTTTTATCGTCGAAGGAATGAGCGTTACACCGAGGCCTGTACTCTGGAGCGGGATCGATTGGAGGTGGAGGGTCCGTCATGGTCTGGGGCGGTGTGTCACAGCATCATCGGACTGAGCTTGTTGTCATTGCAGGCAATCTCAACGCTGTGCGTTACAGGGAAGACATCCTCCTCCCTCATGTGGTACCCTTCCTGCAGGCTCATCCTGACATGACCCTCCAGCATGACAATGCCACTAGCCAGTGATTTCCTGCAAAACAGGAATGTCAGTGTTCTGCCATGGCCAGCAAAGAGCCCGGATCTCAATCCCATTGAGCACGTCTGGGACCTGTTGGATCGGAGGGTGAGGGCTAGGGCCATTCCCCCCAGAAATGTCCAGGAACTTGCAGGTGCCTTGGTGGTAGAGTGGGGTAACATCTCACAGCAAGAACTGGCAAATCTGGTGCAATACATGAGGAGGTTCCGCACTGCAGTACTTAATGCAGCTGGTGGCCACACCAGATACTGACTGTTACTTTTGACCCCCCCCCCTTTGTTCAGGGACACATTATTCCATTTCTGTTAGTCACATGTCTGTGGAACTTGTTCAGTTTATGTCTCAGTTGTTGAATCTTGTTATCGTCATACAAATATTTACAAATGTTAAGTGTGCTTAAAATAAATGCAGTTGACAGTGAGAGGACGTTTCTTTTTTTGCTGAGTTTATATGATGTATGCATATCTAATCTCCATAATCTGGTTCTTTTCCCTATCATCAGTTAAAGCATGGGGACTTGCCTGGAGAGAATTATCATTGTGATTCACAGCTTAGAGTCAAGCTATTTATTCTGTTGTCTTCTAGGAAGCCAATGATGCCTGACAGAGCTCCAGTATCAACTGGTAAAGGTTTGACAAGCTATGCAAGGGGTGGTCTGGGTTTTCAGACGGCGTGTGTGTGCGTGTGTGTGACCGCTATGCTGACTGAGTTCCAGTGACAGGTGGAAAAATCGGAGCTATGCAAATCTAGCACAGTAGCACCGCACTCCAATTGGACATAGTTCTGGAGTACAGTAGAAGCTAATTGGCTACAGTAAAATGGACTGATTGGACAGAGTTGAGCCACGAGGTGTGACATAAATAGTGACGCTGTGGTGAATCCTTTATATGCTAGGCAGAGATACTCTATCAATGAAGTAGTAAAGGGAACATTCTAGCTATAAGAGAAAGAAAAGAAAGTTTAAAGGACTTTTCTTTTGAAAGTTATTTTTTTTATATAGGGGTTCCTTTCCTTCGTCTAACACCGACGTAGAGTAGTTACTGCTACGGACCAAGATCAAGATATCATCATGAAATTCATTATAGGAATTGGCGGGTAAGTCATATCTAATGAATATTAATATTGAAAACAAGTTTACTATTTTACTATTTGTTATGACGGTAAGAACATAATTCAACGTTTCTAATATTGATAATACCAAACGTATTTCTGTAGCCGAAATTAATGGTCCACACAAGATTAAGTGGACCGGAGATAATTTATAGAAAATGATGTTCATTGTGTTTTTTCATTATTCTGTCTAGCGTGACCAACGGTGGGAAAACCACTCTAACCAATACATTGATCCAGGCTTTGCCCAACTGTTGTGTGATACATCAGGATGACTTTTTTAAGGTAAGACGCTTCAACACGGTTATGTCTCTCAGCCCAGAAAGCTTGACCACTCTGATTTCATCCATATCATGATTTTAAAGTCATAACATCGTGTTTACTTATTTTATTATCCGTTTTTTTATGATCAAAAAACGAACAGATTGTATAGCCTACAGTAGTCTATTTAATTGGAGTTACAAATAAAGAAAAATTGGCCTTGAACACTTAATATCGCCACCTACTGGTGGAAAGTCAGTAAAGGATGACCAGACAGAGCTACCGCATTCCACCTGCAGATATAAAGTCAGTAAAGGATGACCAGACAGAGCTACCGTATTCCACCTGCAGACATAATGTGCTTAACATTGTCTCCTGAAGAACCAATGAAAATGTTTAAATGTTTACATCATTTGAAGTTCAAACATTGCATTCACATTTCATGTAATGCAACAATCGTTTTACTGCATGACAGTTATTAACGTTCATTTGACTTTGAACATTTTGATTCACCCCATAATGATCTGTATAGTCTGTGTTGTCAATGTCAACAACTTATTGCCAACTAAGGATCATTTAAAAAAGGGTTTATTTTTATTTAAAGGTCAGTGGATGAATATCACTGACTGTCAACGGCTGACACCGTGTACCCTCTCCAGTACGATTACAGTGCCCTGCCCACATGTTGAGCAGTTAGGTCATGTGCCAGCAGCATGGTTGGGGTCAAATCTATTTCAATTCAGTCAATTCAGGAATTGAAGTTGGAATTTGGAATGTAGAATTGGAATTGGAATTTCAATTGACTTCCTGATCCCATCGCTGGCCCTTATAAGGCATTATTTACGGTACACTGAGGGTGCAGGTTAGCCTTTAGCTGTTTGCCTTAGTGGAGACGATGGTGTCGTTAGCTTAGCTCATGTCCAGGTGTGATCAGCACTGACTGGTTACTACTCTGTCATCATCACCTTGAGGTTGCAGCAATGTTTTCTTGGTGACTGTTATTTCAGAAACCCGATCAGATAGAAGTCGGGGAGGACGGCTTTAGGCAGTGGGATGGTAAGAGTTGGATTCGCTGTAGGAATGAAAACAAACACTACGAGTAATGTACTCTTTCCCTTTAATTGACATCTTCAAAAGTTCCTCTGATACTTTTGTAATAGACAACAATTTACCTGCAATTTTAAAATACATTTTTACAAAAATTCTGTGAATGCTACGCCAGTTACTAGAGCTTACTGTTGTGTTTTGAAGCACATTGGCTGCTGTGCTGTTTTAGTTCCCTGGTGGTGAAGCGTATTGTTCTGTCTATTCCCTGTTCTCTAGTGATCACATCCCTGGATATGGAGGCCATGGTTAACACTGTGGAGGGGTGGCAAGAGAACCCAGTCAAGTTCGCCCGCTCCCACGGCGTCTGCGTCACACCTGAAGCAGAAGACTCAGACCCTGATAACGGTATCCACATCCTCATCGTGGAAGGGTTTCTGCTCTATAACTACAAGTATGTTGTTTCCTACAACATTTACATTGACATGTTAGCGACAACGTAGTTAGACTCTCTCTCTCTTCCCTTCAAGGACAATAACGTTCAATCGTATCTTACTATACACTACTATTGACTTTATCAATTCAAGTTAACTAGAGTTTTTCTTGGAACTCGCGGCTTGTTCTTACCACTGTTTGTTTTGTTTCCTGCAGGCCTATTGTTGATGTCTATGACAAAAGTTACTACATTGCCATTCCAAAGGAGGAGTGCAAGAGGAGGAGAAGTACAAGGAACTACACAGTCCCTGACCCCCCTGGTCTGTTTGAAGGCCATGTCTGGCCCATGTACCTGAAACACAGGAAAGAGATGGAAGACAACTACCATGGTATAGGTATGTACTGGACACTACTGCAGAGTTCATATCATGTTTATTAGGATCAATTATTATAATATATGTGTGTATTTAACTTTTCCACTATTTTTACTATGGTTTATAAAGACTAAATTTGAGGCATTTTGCCCCTCAGAGTACCTTGATGGCTTGAAACCTAAAGAGGAGATCTACAGCCAAGTGTATGAAAACATACAAAACACCCTGCTCAACAACTTATAGGTAAATAAATACATATATTGGATCACTTACGTGTACACATATAAATCGGCATTAATGTATTGCATGCTAATAATTGTTATATCTCTCTCTTCCACAGCAGGGAGTCCGAAGACTTGTGTATAAACTTGTAAATAATAATATTGTGGGAAGTGCAACATCAGTACCATACTACTGCCTGAAATTAATATTGATATGTAAATAGTTTAAGGCCTAACTTATTTTTTAAAAACTGAACGGCAGAAGCATTGTATTTTGTATAATCAAATGTAACCTTTTCTAAGATGATTTACCAACTGGACTGCCCAGTGTTGAAACATATGAATAACAGGTCTATGTGCTTCCTGTGTTTTCATGGTTAACAAAATATCATCCCACACTGAGAGGAAAGATTGTGTCTACAACATAAAGAGACCTATGAATCCATCTACTGTGTTCTGTGGTTATTCTCAATCCAATGAACTTTCAATTTACAGCTTTCTAAACGGGGAAATGTGGCAACACAAGACTAGCATCCAGTAAACGCAGCTATATTACAGTGAGAGCATTTAGAAAACTATTATATTATACATACAGAAACATATACAGCTGTGACATCTTCATCCATATCATTGTGTACACTGAAGACAGATTCAAGATCAACACAAATGCTTAGTCTCTGTTTTTTGTGGGGGTTTTTACATCATTTTACATCAGCTGCTCTGATACCACCCTGAACTGTCGAAGCTTTAACATTCAGGAAAGGGAAAGAAACCAGAACAGAATTTATTCCTGATGAATTTTGAACATTGAACCAAAAACTCTCCACAAACAACAAAAACAACAACAAAACTAGCCCTACTGTGATGCAGTAGTAACTACTTGATACTGACACTGTGCCTACCTACGTAAACGGCCATGTACATGCAGAGATATCTGGGACATATTCAGTAGTGGAAAAGGCTTCTCAGTGATGATGCGAGGTTTCCCATTCCGTGGGAATAGTTAACAGCTCTTTTGAAGTTGAGTTGAAGCCACTGTAAATTGTTCCCTCCCAAGACATTTTTAAAAGGTTATTCTTTCGCACAACGCATATTTAATTGTGTTTAGCATTTAACAACAGTGCTCCATCCCATTAATGAGGGGAGTCAGTCAAAACAAACCATTGGTTATATTTGTATTTAATCATTCGAAGCCCATCACATCTGCCATCTGCAGTTTATTTCCTCATAAATGACCTTGCATGTAGCAACACACCAAACACCCATGTCGGGGGTTCTGTTAGCTCATTTGGTTGCAGTTCTTGTACCCGGGGTTCCGGGTTTGATTCCTACTGAATATGTGTTCAGTGCAAGTCGCTTGGGATAAAAGCATCAGATAAATTATTGTCTGATGGACATCGGCTGGTCAATGATATCTAATCTATTTACAATAGGACCTCAACTACCAAGAAAGTGGGCTTATGTTGTTATCCATGATACTGGTAATGACAGTGTAATTTCATCCTTATAGCTTGTCAACCATGACCTGGGATTTCAATAACTACAATACGGTGTGAACAGCCAACCCAGCAGTCTTCCAGCGGGGGCGGGGTGGTGACCAGCTGGGGCGGGGTGGTGACCAGCTGGGGCGGGGTGGTGACCAGCTGGGGCGGGGTGGTGACCAGCTGGGGCGGGGTGGTGACCAGCTGGGGCGGGGTGGTGACCAGCGGGGGCGGGGTGGTGACCAGCGGGGGCGGGGTGGTGACCAGCGGGGGCGGGGTGGTGACCAGCTGGGGCGGGGTGGTGACCAGCTGGGGCGGGGTGGTGACCAGCTGGGGCGGGGTGGTGACCAGCGGGGGCGGGGTGGTGACCAGCGGGGGCGGGGTGGTGACCAGCTGGGGCGTGGGTGGTGACCAGCTGGGGTGGGGTGGTGACCAGCTGGGGCGGGGTGGTGACCAGCTGGGGCGGGGTGGTGACCAGCGGGGGCGGGGTGGTGACCAGCGGGTGGGGGTGGTGACCAGCTGGGGCGGGGTGGTGACCAGCTGGGGCGGGGTGGTGACCAGCGGGTGCGGGGAGCTGGGCCTTTTGTCTTGTGACGCATAACTGGGAATTTTTTGGGTGCCTGGCGAGGACAAGCTGAGGGTTGCTGGTGGCAGCTTGCTGGTGTGTGTGTGTGTGTGTGTGTGTGTGTGTGTGTGTGTGTGTGTGTGTGTGTGTGTG
Source organism: Salvelinus fontinalis (assembly GCF_029448725.1). Lineage (NCBI taxonomy): Eukaryota > Metazoa > Chordata > Actinopteri > Salmoniformes > Salmonidae > Salvelinus > Salvelinus fontinalis. The sequence goes on from NC_074681.1 coordinate 3,065,160, forward strand.
TGTGTGTGTGTGTGTGTGTGTGTGTGTGTGTGTGTGTGTGTGTGTGTGTGTGTGTGTGTGTGTGTGTGTGTGTGTGTGTGTGTGTGTGTGTGTGTGTGTGTTATATTTAGGCCAGATGCTTTGGGTGTCAGGGGAGTATTATTAGGCCTTGTACAGAGAGATTCCGGGGGGAGTGGTTATGATCTCTACGTGCCCTCCTGCCAGTTTCACGGCCCTATCTCCTGCACCAGCCAATCAGGCTCTCCAGGCGGACGGAGGCGGAGGCAACAGGGGAAAGGTGAGAACCAGAGAGGCATGCGATCCATGTGCTCCCACGTCACACGGCGGCTCCATGGTAACCGGAACATAACCAAAGAGTAAAGCCATATTTGGGTTGGAAGGAGGGGAGCCGGCCTGTAAGGCTGTCACACGCTTTCCCCCCCAAGTGAGTCAGTCCCCTACGACCCTACTACCCTACTACCCAACTATCCTACTAGACTACCACCCAACTACCCAACTACCCTGCTACCCTAATACCAAACTACCCAACTACCCATATACCCAGCTACCCTGCTACCCTACTACCAAGCTACCCAGCTACCCTGCTACCCTACTACCCTACTACCCAACTACCCTGCTACCCAACTACCCATCTACCCAGCTACCCTGCTACACAGCTACCCTGCTACCCAACTACCCAGCTATCCTGATACCCTACTACCCAACTACCCTGCTACCCAACTACCCATCTACCCAGCTACCCAGCTACCCTACTACCCAGCTACCCTCCTACCCAACTACCCTACTACCAAGCTACCCAGCTACCCTACTACCAATCTACCCAGCTACCCTGCTACCCTACTACCCATCTACCCAGCTACCCTTCTTCCCTGCTACCCAGCTACCCAGCTACCCAACCTCCCAGCTACCCTCCTACCCAACTACCCTACTACCCAACTACCCAACTGCCCTACTACCCCACTACCCTACGACCCTACTACCCCACTACCCTACTACCCAACTACCAACTCCAAAGACATGTGAGCATTTTTGATGGTGCTACTGCTGTTTTGTGTCTAGGCTGGGTTACTTTAAAGCAATTTGTGACAACTGCTGATGTAAAAAGGGCTTTATAAATACATATGAACTTTGATTGAATTGAAATACATGGAATACTTTTGACAAGCATAACATGATGAACCCAAATGTCATTCACCAGACACTCCCTCCTATGCACAGTCGCCTGGGGACAAAGTTAGATATCCCAAAATTGTGGCAACATTTTGTGACCTTAGGCCAGTGGTCTCCAATCGCTAGCAACCAGTAGCTCGCAGGCCAACTACCAGTAGAGGCCAACTACCAGTAGCTCGCAGGCCAACTACCAGTAGCTCGCAGGCCAACTACCAGTAGCTCGCAGGCCAACTACGAGTAGCTCGCAGGCCAACTACAAGTAGCTCGCAGGTCAACTACGAGTAGCTCGCAAGCCGCCTACCAGTAGCTCGCAGGCCAACTACCAGTAACTCACAGGCCAACTACCTGTAGCTCGCAGGCCAACTACCAGTAGCTCGCAGGCCAACTACCAGTAGCTCGCATGCCAACTACGAGTAGCTCGCAGGCCAACTACCAGTAGCTCGCAGGCCAACTACCAGCAGCTCGCAGGCCAACTACCAGTAGCTCGCAGGCCAACTACCAGTAGCTCGCAGGCCAACTACGAGTAGCTCGCAGGCCAACTACGAGTAGCTCGCAGGCCAACTACCAGTAGCTCGCAGGCCAACTACCAGTAGCTCGCAGGCCAACTACCAGTAGCTCGCAGGCCAACTACCAGTAGCTCGCAGGCCAACTACAAGTAGCTCGCAGGCCAACTACCAGTAGCTCGCAGGCCAACTACGAGTAGCTCGCAGGCCAACTACGAGTAGCTCGCAGGCCAACTACGAGTAGCTCGCAAGCCGCCTACCAGTAGCTCGCAAGCCGCCTACCAGTAGCTCGCAGGCCAACTACCAGTAGCTCGCAGGCCAACTACCAGTAGCTCGCAGGCCAACTACGAGTAGCTCGCAGGCCAACTACCAGTAGCTCGCAGGCCAACTACCAGTAGCTCGCAGGCCAACTACCAGTAGCTCGCAGGCCAACTACCAGTAGCTCACAGGCCAACTACCAGTAGCTCGCAGGCCAACTACGAGTAGCTCGCATGCCAACTACCAGTAGCTCGCAGGCCAACTACGAGTAGCTCGCAGGCCAACTACCAGTAGCTCGCAGGCCAACTACCAGTAGCTCGCAGGCCAACTACAAGTAGCTCGCAGGCCATCTACCAGTAGCTCGCAGGCCAACTACGAGTAGCTCGCAGGCCAACTACCAGTAGCTCGCAGGCCAACTACCAGTAGCTCGCAGGCCAACTACCAGTAGCTCGCAGGCCAACTACGAGTAGCTCGCATGCCAACTACGAGTAGCTCGCCAAACAATTATGAAAGTACATGTATTTTTTATGTGTTACACCGCAAACTATCATGAACTAATCTCACAGGTTTCAGACACCTCAAGCTCCGAGCTACTATCCCAAAAGAATCCACATTGCCGTTTTTTTTACCCTAAAAAATGTTATTCTGATGTGATTTAAGCATTGACACTGACTTATAGCATCGAATTGAATTGTTTCTTTATGAATAATTATAATTTTGTGAATGAAAAACTTTTTTTAAATCCCAGACCAGAACCGAATAAAACCAAGATAGGAAAAATTTGCAGTAGCTCACAATGTTTCATAATTTAAAAGTAGGTCTTATGCTAGAAAAGGTTGGAGACCCCTGACTTAGGACATACCCAGATCTGTTTTATGAAAAGTGATCAGGTTTATTTATCAATGTGCTGTTAGATAATCAAGGCTGGAAAGGGCAAAGGACATTAGTTATGAGTTGGCCCTTTCCATAGAACCTGATCATGGGCATGCATGGGGATATGTGGCCAACTTTGGCAGAAACCCTGTCTGGCTTTTGACAGTTAAATTGATGGCCTCCAAAGGGATCAACTTCACTAAGGTAAAAGGAGTAAGTCACTGTGCAACCTGTTCTCACACATACACATACACACACACACACACACACACACACACACACACACACACACACACACACACACACACATACACACACACACACACACACACACACACACACACACTGAAACACAAACCTACAAACCCATTCTACTAAGCTATATGGAATTGTTTTAAGAAAGTCATACCAAGGACCATTTAGCTATTTGATTTTGAATTCCAAGACCCCTTGAAGTATCAAAAAAAAAATACAAATAATTTGATTTTAAAAATATGTTTGGCCTTTCTGCTATTAGCCCATGCAAACGCATTGAATAACAGATTCACTACATGGAACAAAAGACAGTCCCCCAAAAAATCTAAAGGAAGTTTGTTCTGAAGTGTCTGTCCTATATCTGAGATATATAAAAAAATCTGGAAACATACATATATAAAAAAAAATTGTACATGTCTTTAACCCCTTATTTTTGCCATTAAACACTCTCCATATATATTGTACTTCCTGTCAGTTTTTTAAACTGGCACCTTAAAACGAGTCTTATGAGGCCTGTGGGCGTCCTAGAGCAAAATTACATGTACTAGTTTGTGAGAATGTCACCTTTACACAGAGAGGTCATATTAGTGTGTAACTGTTTGGACGCTACACACAGAAGTTGGCATATTGGCTGTACAGAACTTCAGACGAGTCCCAAGACGCTTGTGGGGGTCGTAGAGCAAAACGGAAAACACCGTCCTGTTCATGAGAGTCTCATCTTTCCATAGAGGGGTCATAATAGTTTGTAGGCCAAACCGTTCAGACTCTACAGGCAATTTTGACCGATTTTCGAGATGTCTCATGGTCTGACAAACACCACTCTCACTTGTTTTGTATTATGCTAAGTAGATTTCCACGGGGGCGCGGACATCGACTCTAGTTTTTTTTTATTTTATATATATATAGATATTTTACTTGCTAAAATTGACTGGATGTCAAATGTCCATCATTTCTATCAAAGGTGTGATCACTGAAGACATCTTTCACAATCTAATCAAATGAAAGCGACGAAAGCAACATAATGTCTATCTGGCACCAGTTTACATCAAGCCTGTCTTGAGCATTTGGCCATAGGTTCTCATCCAAATCACAGTAAATATACCAACTGTCATGCACCTGGGGAAAACCTTTTGGAATGTGTGGAATTCCAGCCTGACATAGGTCTGACAGCCTGACATAGGTCTGACAGCCTGACATAGGTCTGACAGCCTGACATAGGTCTAGATTGAGTTCATTGCATGCCTCATCCATGCCCTGAAGGAGTTTGGTACACCCATGGGGATGGTAATCAGAACATCTTCCACCTGTACAGTCATTGTGTATTGTATTTTACAGTGTTGTATTGTACTTATGTATTGTAGTGGTCCTGTACGTGGACCAGTTCATTAGAGCATGGCACTAGCAAACACTAGAGTTGTGGGTTTGATTCCCACTGAGGTCACATACCAAAATTTGTTGACTGTTGTTGTCCCCGTTCGGTGAAAAAGTGACTGTATGATTTTGTATGTTGTATTTAGTCAATTGAAAATGTGCTTAGAGTTTTCAAACTGTCCTTTTGATGATCTGCTTTGAGTTTTGTACCAAGTTGTGAAAATGTACAACATACCTGGGAAAATTGCACCGAAGCAAATAAAACAACCTGTAATTGAGCATAGTCTTGGTACTTGTCATCATAGTATTGGTGCTGTATTATGGAATGATTAAAGACACATAGAAACGTGCATGGCTACTATAATCAACTACAACCAGGCCTACTACAGTGCTTGAAAGGCAATTTCAGTAGATCCATTATTAACTATATACGAATGTGTTATTAATTACTGTAAAAACTATACATCAACGTTAATAATTCATGTGAGACTTAAAAGGCGATATATAGGCCTAAGTGTTTATATGAACAATAATAGCCAGCACACTATCTGTGTCACCACAGAGTATCACGAGGATTAGTTGCCACATGTAGGTTATCAAAGCAAGGACACGCCATCATAAAACACCCCCCCTGACAAAGCAACATATTAGTTACAACTAGAGGTATAGTTCATTGACTGGAATATCATTTGATGACGTCTGGTCAACGCGAGGTTGCTGGCGCCTTAATTGTGGAGGACGGGCTCGTGGTAATGGCTGGAGCGGAATTGGTGGAATGACAAGGTTGTTTGATGCTATTCCAGCCATGATTATGACCCGTTGTCCCCTCAGCAGCCTCCACTGGTCTGGTCACCTTCTGAGTCAATTAAAGGTACACCCTATTGCCAGATGAAACCGTGAGACCAAATGAATCCAAATCGTCCCACTGACCTTGGTATGTAGCCTAATATAGAAGTGATAGGCCTACGTGTCTTACTGAAAACCTGTCATGTCGCTGTCAACGTTAGTGTTGACTTTCAAATGCCATCAGTGTGAGCTGAAAACTGTCCACTTGCAATGTCAATTTTAGATAGGGGCAGTGGTAGTATCAGTATATATATATATTTTCAAAATCAAAATAGATACTTTTTGGCCTGAATAAAAATCGTCAAACATGCGCGTCTGGTCATTCACTAAGGAGAAGCCATCCGAGGGTTACAAGTATACATTTTTATCTGAATAGACAACGGCTAGTATATTACATATAGCCTATTCCTCAAAGGTCGTTCTTTCACTTTGGAATCTGAAGAATATAAGTTCACCTGCAGACACCTCTTCATCAGCCTACATAAACCCCTACAACATGAATATGAGCGTGCTTACAGCTCATGACAAAATGGAAAAACACTCGAAGACAGAACTTGCAATAATAGACCATGGGAGCATTGACCGAAAACATGACGTATGTAGGCTACAGTATACGATCTTTCTCAAGGAATATATCAGTCTTTTGTTGTTTTGTCTCACCTTGAAGTTTTGTCTCCCCGTGATGTGATCTGTAGTAATGTTATGGTGACCCGTCATACCCTCCGGGTTTATCAATTAGATGTATACTCCGCATGATATGGCTTCTGGTGTCACAGTAACGGGAAGGAAAACAGGTGTATTCCTTCGTGGGTTTCTTGTGGTATAACCATTATAGACCTTCATCTTCGTTTAATCGCACAAGAATCAAAGATTCTGAGGAGCCCTGGGATACCTAGATTTATGGAATGAGATATATTCAAAGCGTACAACAATTAGTTTTTATTCGGCCGGCATCACAAGGGGAAGTCTAACTAACAGGTGTTTTAATATGAAAGCAACCCGAAGAGCACCAACAAAAAAATATTTCAAATCATTTTATTTTCCACCCCAAAAAACACTATTTAATTTAAAACAGATAGGCTATTGTTCAACCTTTGTGGCAACAGTTTGTTGTGATTTGTTTACTTTCTTTTGTTTAATACTTTTTTTTGTTCACTATTTTTTTGTTCACTTCAGACACACAAGTAAAGACTCAATATAGCATATATACTTACTGTCTATACTTTGTATCTGTCCTGCTCGAGAGGGGAAATCTGTGCCAAACCCGTTGCAAGGCGTCGCCGGTCTTATACTGGCTCCGTGCGCGGGGCGTTCCCTTGCTCTATTCTAGAACGTCCCATCAGGTATCGGGTTCCTGACTAATCATAGCCACCAGACAGACAGAGACAGTCGTTGAGCTTTTGCCCTATTTGGAGCGTGGCTACATTTACTACGTCCCGACTATCCGCTAGACACACTTGCCAGCACTTATCTCTCCTTGTGACCCATTTATGTTCCAGTCAATTGGTTGAACCAACAACAAACTTTTTTACTACTGAGTGTTTTTTTCGCATAGTTGTTTATATGCCAGATAATTTGGACAGAAAGCACGCTATACTGGCCAGTAGGCTACCCTACAAAATACAATTTACACACGGTTGTCGCACAGCCTTCTCCTGGTCTCGCCAAGTTGCCAGATGGCCAATAACCAAATGTCATATGAGTGATACTGTATATCTGAGGTACCATATCAAAGATATTGTTCCCATTAAAATGTGTCCACACACCGCAAGTGTACTACTATTGTGAATATATAGGCTATGTGTCAAGCAGAATGAACAAGAAATACTTGATTGATTTGATTTGGACACCTACAGGACACCTACAGGACCCAATGTCAAGGCCAAAAAGATCATCAAGGACAACAACGGCCTATTCACCACGCTATCGTCCAGAAGGTGAGGTCAGTACAGGTGCATCAAAGCTGGGACAGAGAGACTGAACAGCTTCTGTCTCAAGTCCATCAGACTGTTAACTAGTAATCACTAGCACATTAGAGGCTGCTGCCCTATATACATAAGACCTGAAATCACTGGCCACTTTAATAAATGGAACACTAGTCACTATGGTTACGTGGTTACATATTTTGCATTACTCATCTCATATGTATATACTGTATTATATTATATTCTACAGTATCTTAGTCTACGCTGCTCTGACATTGCTCATCCATATATTTATATATTCTTAATTATATTCCTTTACTTTAGATTTGTGTGTATTGGTTATATGTTGTGAAATTGTTAGATATTACGTCACTGTTGGAGCTAGAAACACAAGCATTTCGCTACACCCGCAATAACATCTTCTAAACACGTATATGAACAATATGATTTGATTTGATGTGATTATACTTCCATATTAACCGTGACAGCCTGACAGGTGTCTCAAACACAGATGTACACTGCCACCCCATGGCCATGCTCTGAAATAGAGATGTTTATTCAAGTGTACAGACAGAGGGTTGAGAGATGGTATACTTTAGAGATGACAAGTCAGCATATAAGAGATGTAGTAGCCTACTCTGTCATTCACAAATGAAAGATTCATTGAGACGTTTATCATTCTGCGATTAGGCTAAAACAAATTGTTTAAAAGGAATATGGATCCCATGAAGAAAAGGTATAAGATGTCGTAGCCAATAAGGGTAATTGATATTGAACGTCATTGGATGCATTTGTTTACCAAATTGTATCTCTTTATTCATAGGGACAGTAGGCTTGTCGAGTGCAGTTGTTATATCTCATGGTGGGTACAGAGTAGGCAACCTGGTCTCAGAAAATTTCATTTTATTCTGTATGTAAATCCGGAACTCTCAATTTAGTATGATACAGTATGTTATGTTTCGTATGTTATGCATTCATTTGTGGATGTTCCTCACCCATTTTGTATGATATGTTACGAATTACAATTTGTATTATATGTTACAAATTTGAAAACTGTACAAAATGTTATAAATTTGCTAAACGTACTTTAAGTTATGAATTTGCAAAATGTATGATATGTTATGAATTCTAGATAGGTGGCTATCGTTAGCTAGCTGGCTAACTTTAGGTAGGCTAGGGGTTAGGGTTAAGGTTAGGGTTAAGTTTAGGAGTTAGGTTAAAGGGTTAAGTTTAGGGGTTAGTGGAAGGGGAAGGGTTGGCTAAAAGGGTTTTGGTTAGAGTTATGTTGAGGGGAAGGGTTAGCTAACATGCTAAGCAGTTACCGAGTAGCTAAAATGTAGTAAGTAGCTGAAAAGTTGCTAATTAGCTAAAATGCTAAAGTTGTCCATGAGTTGTACTCGCAAACTTTGGGTTGCAGACTTTAGCATTATACGCCCACCCATCCACCCCAACCAACCAGGTAACTAGACATTCACATTATATGCCCAACCATCCACCCCGACCAACCACCCTACTTTTGTTTTTGCCTTAAGTAACCATCTGTTTTATATAACCATACCAAACGTATTATATCATACGAATTTGAATATCCCGGATCAACGTTTACTTTATTACGTCTAATCTATGAGACCAGGTTGGGATAGTCTCCTGACTGGTTTCCCACTGGGCACAGACGTCAGTTTAACGTTTAGTTTTGATTTACATTTGGTTGAGTTATGAACTAACGTGAATTCAACGTGAAATCTACCAACATGTTCATCCTGTCATTGGAGTTAGGTTAAAAGTTGGGTGAAAAAAATATGAAATTCCGTTACATTGATGACTTTTTAGAAAAAATTTGCCAAAATGAAAAGAGAAAATAAGTGTCAAATAAAGTACTGCCTTTTATATAGATTACTTGCATTGAAATAATGCCCAAATTGATCATGAGATACACACAAAAGTGGCGTTGCTATTCAGATGACCCTAGATGACACCAGTGCGTAAAGTTTGCTAAGTAAACTCTAGGCTTGTGTAAGCTACGTTATAAGGCTTGTGTAACTGAACACCACAGGGAGGAAAGAGTTAAGTCTTTTCTCTCGAACCTCAGGTTTTCTGTGCATGCTTAAGTAAACTAGCCCGTTTTGATAAATGGCTGAGAAATCCAAGCTTCCTGTCCTCTCCAACTATCAGTAGTGCCGCACACAGAGAAAACAGGCAGGCTATGCGGTATATTCACTGGAACGGAAAGTGCGCGCGCTCCTCCTTAGAACTTTGAGCTCTTCCACAGAACCATATTAGCCTATTCTGTGCAATATAAATGTCATATACGTAGGCCTATTGTTTAATGTTGTAGTTAATGAGTTATAGAGAGGGCTTAGTACGTTTAAATTATCAATTATGGCGAAGTGGTCGGTTTTACTATTCTACCTCCTCCAAGGACTGGTTCACCTCATTACCGGGCAGCAGCAGCCGCCACGCGAACGAGTGGGGCCTTGGCGGCAGAGGATTCAGTGGGAGAATAACGGTAAGGTGTACAGTTTGATGAGCACCGGGTCAGAGTATCAACCACCGGCGCGGCCGAGAAGCCAGTCCAGAGTCTACATGAGCACAGGGAGGGATGGCACCGGTCAGACGCAGCCTGGAACGCGGGAAGGCACAGTGGCGCACAGAAGACCTGGACCAATCGAATCGAACGTAGGTGGACATTTACGGGACCAAACCAACAACGTTCTAGATCCTGGATCTGTACATTTAGGACATGACAGTAGACAGTATCTGGTACCCAATGCTCGCCAGTCAGGGGCCAGGTCGCAGCCCGAGGTGCCATACCGAGCGGGAGTGGCGGGGTCCCCTGGCGCACGGCGCTACTCCCCAGAGTACACTTACCGTGTAAACGCATCGGTCCCTGAGCTGCTCCCCGAGTTCTCCGGTAGCGGGGTACCGAGGAGAGGAGTCCCTGTCACTCAGGATGTTACCTGGGATGCTCGCTCGGGGCTTCCCGCCTCTCCATCCCGAGGCAGGGAGGCAGTGCCTGTACCGGGCGTAGAATACCAAGAGATGCGCGCGGAGCCCGGTGCATCCATCTCCAGGCAACCCGCACTAACGGATAATTCCAACGCACCTTATGTCATCCCTAACCGGAGGGGTGCTCCTCCAGGACCCGGACCCGTTAACCCTGCTGAAACATCGAATGAGGCAGCAAGTAACGGCGAGGACATGGTCTCGGACGACCCTCGGAACCCTTTTAAAAACCACCGGAATTCCGTCTTCTACAACATGTATTCCTCCAGAGGCAGAACGCCCGTAGCACGCACGCGGCGGCCGCGTCCCCCGGCGTCCGTCCCCGGCACTGGATATGGCACTAGATATTTTCAGAATGGTATGTAATTGGCGCATAAAAGTGTAAACGCTCCGAGTACAACCGTTATAAGCGCTTATACGGCTTATGTGATGGCATTGTCTCTCTTTAGGGCTCCCAGATCTCGTCCCAGACCCGTATGCCATCCAGGCAGGTGCATACATCCAGCGGATGCAGATGTACTCTCTGCGCTGTGCGGCTGAGGAGAACTGTTTGGCGAGGTACGTTATACTGTAGTTGCCCAACTGGCTTTGTGCGCTATTTTTTCACATGTTCTCTATTTCTCTTCATCCACGAAACACTTTGACGAAAAAAATCTGCAGTATCCCATTGTCTCTTCAATTCCTGAAATGTGTGGTTACTGTAAATAATGGCTTCAATTGGTAGTTTGCCACTCAATAGGCAACATAAACAGGATGTCACTTAGGTACTACTGTTTTGCATTGTCAATAAACTTAAAACATACACATTTTTACAATTGTAAACGTTTACCTTATCAGATATAATATGACCGTTAATGTATCTTTCCCTGTGTGGTCTGTTCCAGGTCAGCGAGCACAGCAAGGGACATAGACTACAGAGTACTGCTTCGCTTCCCCCAGAAGGTCAAGAACCAGGGCACCACTGACTTCCTTCCTGTTAAACCAAGACACCAGTGGGAATGGCACAGCTGTCACCAGTGAGTAAATATATTCCCATTGCATATAGGAAGTAGAAATGACTAGCTCTATTTGTCTCAGGTCTCCCTCACTCGTGACAGGCAATAGCAGCTGGCCACACGCACTTATAACAACTGTATGGTGAAACTTCAGAGGATAGTTCAGACCAGTTCCTTTTTTGTAGAACCTGAATATTTACTTAATCCAGATCCTTGTACATCATTTACTCCTGTACCCTGTCTCTTTCCTCTCTCCTTTATCGCTCCTCTTCTCCCTCCTGTCTCTCTCCTCTCTCCTTTATCGCTCCTCTCCTCTCTCCTGTCTCTTTCCTCTCTCCTTTATCGCTCCTCTCCTCTCTCCTGTCTCTCTCCCCTCACTCTCTGTCTCCTCTCTCCTGTCTCTCTCCTCTCCTCTCTCATGTCTCTTTCTCTCTCCTTTCTCCTCTCTTCTCTCTGTCTCCTCTCTATCTACTCTCTCTCTCTCCTACCCTCTCTCTCCCTCTCTCTCTCTCTGGTCTCCCCCTCTATGTCCTCCCACAGACACTACCACAGTATGGATGCCTTCAGTAACTATGACCTGCTAGATGTGACAACAGGAAGGAAGGTAGCTGAAGGACACAAGGCTAGCTTCTGTCTGGAGGACACGGGTTGTGATGCTGGATTTAGACGCAGATATGCCTGCACCGCCCATACACAGGTTAGTTCTGCACCGCCCATACACAGGTTAGTTCTGCACCGCCCATACACAGGTTAGTTCTGCACCGCCCATACACAGGTTAGTTCTGCACTGCCCATACACAGGTTAGTTCTGCACCGCCCATACACAGGTTAGTTCTGCACCGCCCATACACAGGTTAGTTCTGCACCGCCCATACACAGGTTAGTTCTGCACCGCCCAGACACAGGTTAGTTCTGCACCGCCCAGACACAGGTTAGTTCTGCACCGCCCATACACAGGTTAGTTCTGCACCGCCCATACACAGGTTAGGTCTGCACCGCCCAGACACAGGTTAGTTCTGCACCGCCCATACACAGGTTAGTTCTGCACCGCCCATACACAGGTTAGTTCTGCACCGCCCAGACACAGGTTAGTTCTGCACCGCCCATACACAGGTTAGTTCTGCACCGCCCATACACAGGTTAGTTCTGCACCGCCCATACACAGGTTAGTTCTGCACCGCCCATACACAGGTTAGTTCTGCACCGCCCATACACAGGTTAGTTCTGCACCGCCCATACACAGGTTAGTTCTGCACCGCCCATACACAGGTTAGTTCTGCACCGCCCAGACACAGGTTAGTTCTGCACCGCCCATACACAGGTTAGTTCTGCACCGCCCATACACAGGTTAGTTCTGCACCGCCCATACACAGGTTAGTTCTGCACCGCCCATACACAGGTTAGTTCTGCACCGCCCATACACAGGTTAGTTCTGCACTGCCCATACACAGGTTAGTTCTGCACCGCTCATACACAGTTTAGTTCTGCAACGCTCATACACAGGTTAGTTCTGCACCGCCCATACACAGGTTAGTTCTGCACCGCCCATACACAGGTTAGTTCTGCACCGCCCATACACAGGTTAGTTCTGCACCGCCCATACACAGGTTAGTTCTGCACCGCCCATACACAGGTTAGTTCTGCACCGCCCATACACAGGTTAGTTCTGCACCGCCCATACACAGGTTAGTTCTGCACCGCCCATACACAGGTTAGTTCTGCACCGCCCACACACAGGTTAGTTCTGCACCGTCCATACACAGGTTAGTTCTGCACTGCCCATACACAGGAAAAACTCTGGGTCAAGAGTTCTTCTCCCTCCTTTCACTATAGAACAATATAGCCAGATAAATGTGATGATGTCTCATAACTGGGTTACCTTCGGACTCTTTTCACGTTATTTGTTTTTGCATATTGAGCTGTGGCTGTGTTTTGTTTTGCTTTGACAGGGGCTGAGTCCAGGCTGTCATGACACCTATGCTGCCAATATTGACTGTCAGTGGATCGACATCACTGATGTTCCTGCAGGAAACTACATCCTGAAGGTAATGTCCTTCAATTATTATTGTATTTACAACAGCAGCTTGGTAATGATCTATTCCTTAATGGTATCACAGTTCTGCCCAGTGCAATCTGAATGAGGTCTGACCATCTCCTCTAAGCAGCGTTGTTCACACACATCTTTTCATTGTTCAGGTCATAGTGAATCCCAGTTATCATGTTCAAGAGTCGGACTATTCCAACAACGTGGTGCGGTGTGATGTCACATACACGGGTACTCAGGTTCAGACACGGAACTGTCGGGTAACCAGGTAAAGAGATGCTCTGTGATTGGTTGGCCAAGATATAAGATTCTCTGTGATTGGCCATGATGCCATACATAACAAGGTCTCAGCCCCGTATAGGTTTTCCCACCCCAAAGGCCATGTAAGTGCAAAAAATAGAGGCTGGATGGCAAATATAGATGTTTTTAGTCATGGTAATAGCATAAACATGAATATATATATTGTGTATATTGTATATATATATTATATCTTTTTTATTTAACTAGGCAAGTCAGTTAAGAACAAATTCTTATTTACAATGACGGCCTTCCCCGGCCAAACCCGGACGAGACTGGGCCAATTGTGCACCGCCCTATGGGACTCTCAATCACGTCCGGATGTGATACATTCTGGATTCAAACCAGGGACTGTAGTGATGCCTCTTGCACTGAGATGCAGTGCCTTAGACCGCAGCACCACTCAGGAGCCACTCGTAAATATAACAGAATACATTTGTTTTGATACACTTACATACCACTATTTCTTAAAGTCGATCTCTTTCTTCCTCTCTCCACAGGGGTTAAAGCATTCCATGGATTCTGAGGTATTCTTCCTCTTGTCTCTTTAAGTACTGTAAACAGCAACAATCTCAACTGGTTGTTGTGGCAACAGTTGTTGTGGCAACAGTTGTTGTGGCAACAGTTGTTGTAGATAGATTCGTTTTTTTACCATTCCTCTGTTGATGACATTCCTTCCATTCTTTAGTGTGTGATATGTTTGGAAATCTGTACTAAAGAAGGCCTTTTATTGCTAAATACCGAGGATTACGACATGACATTATGTATTTTTATTGATATAACAAATCCGTTGAAGAAAAGGGATATTTTTGTATTATTTAGCATGATCTTGGAAGATGGAATGGAAAAAGTGACTGTGCTTGAATTAGACATTATGCTTGAATAATATTATTTGTATGTTTTGATGTTTGATCTGCACTTGTAGTATAGTTAGATGCAGTTGAGTACGTCTTTAAAACCACTTCGTGGCCGTAATTAATAAGTTGCAAACGCCTGGTCTGTATGTGCTAAGTATCAATGTAATAATAGATTTTCTTTTACTTTGTAAGTATGTACGCATGTGTGAGCGAATGTAATTTTATTTTATTTTACATTGTAATGTAAAATTGTTTATATGCCGCTCAAACCTACATTGTACAATTGTTGTTTTCGTTGAGGGTGTTGTTTTCGATACAATCAGCATGGTGAAGAGTGGGTGTATTAAAAATAAATTCACCTCCGACTATTCTTTTCTTTTGTCATATGGAAAATAGAGCTCACACTAGTGAAGCGCGGGTTGACTTATAAACCGCAGTCCCTGCGGTTAGGCCTATATCTGGTTAGGCCTATATCTGGTTAGGCCTATATCTGCGGGGCGATATTATTGTATTGTGTGGATGAAGGCCGGGTGGGTGGCGGGCGAGTTGAATTAGGAGAAAACAATATGTTTAAAAAACTGTAGATGTATAATTATTGGGCGATTTATATCTATAGGCTACATGTAGGTTTTAATTTCATTATTTTAGGCACTAGTGCGTAAGCCTAAGCTTACGGACCTAACTGTACACGCTCCAAATAGCCTACACGCTACTCAACAAAAGCTTTTGGGAATAGGCAGCAAAAGTTTAGTGTTGATCGAAGGAAGCAAAAAGGACAGTGTCAGAGTTGAATTCAATAAGAGAAAGGCTGCGAAATGGAGAGTTGAAAATAAGGAGAAGGGAGGGACAGAAGAGTAACGTTTGGGAACGATGTGGTGAAGTGGTAAAAGAGGATGATGACATGTTATGTGTGATGATTGTGAGACACTAAACAAATTCTCACAAGTCACAAGAAGGGGACTTCAAATAGGCCTATAGCACATCAAGGGAACTGTAGCCTACTGTTGAGATGGGTTAAATGGAAACTGATTGTAGGTCTATAACCTCTCACATAGCCTAAAATATTAAAAGGAAAATTCCAACACCCAAAAAACTATCGTTTGGTATTTGTTTCATTAGTCCATTGTTGACATAGTCTCAAAATGTTGTCTATGTCAACAATCAAGTTTCCAAGATATGTCACTTTCAAAATACAGAAATCATCTCCATATGATGCATTCTGAATCACGTGACGCAAAACAAAACGACTAATGAAACAAATACCAAAATATAGTTTTTTGGGGGGGTTGGAATTTTCCTTTATCTCCAACAGAATTACGCAATTCCTACAGTAAAAATGATACACCAAATGTAGGCAACATTTTTGACTCGGGAACAGGAGTGCAGAAATAGGATGTCTTTCTTTCAGCATCTTCAGCGACTGAGAATGAGCAGTTAGATACGCTACCATCTGTAGAGGTGCTGTCTTAATCAGCACCACAAAAGCAAATAGTATTTTAACCACATAATATATGCATCCAAGCCCAACTGAAATCTTATCAGAAACACCTTGGGTTGTTTTCACAGCTTTCTATTTCCTTCAAACCGGTCAAACTGATGCCATTTGGACATTTTGCACAGAAAATCTTTCCTGTTTTTTTTAAATGGTTATTTTCACACGACATCAAAACCATTTTTGTCTTTCAGTTGGACAAGTGGAGAAAAAACAGTTAAAGTTGCTTCCTAAATACTGCAATGCAATTTTTGGATAAAATGATCTTTGAGAGTATCTCCTCAATTTGACTCAACCTACTGGTTGAGTGAAGACTGCTGGGAGTGGAGTACGTGCGGTGCAGATTGTGCCTGGTCTTGAGGCTGAGCCCTGGAGCGCCAGACCTCACAAACACAGAGGACAACTGCTGTGCTGTGACAGTCTGTGTGCTGACAGGCCTCTGTGGAGACGGGGGCCAGAGGTCGTTATACAGCCACGGGTTGGTTTGAGTTGGAAAGTCATTATGTACAAAGCTATTCATAACACATTTTGTCACTGAAAATTTTTTGACCAAGATTTGGGAACACTACCTGCATTCAATATGAGAAATATATACGAGCCACCAGAAGACATAGACTCTGTTGTAAAAGAACAGCAAACATCTAAGATGAACTGGTTTACACTGGAAGCCTCTAATGTGTGTCTATGCTAGAATAGATTGTCTATGTTATTGAAAGAGTCTGACTGGAAAATCCTCTTTCTCTTTATTCAACTCCATTCCATCCCGTCTGTCTAGGAATTCCAGCCCAATATTTACAGACAGTCAGTGACAATCTAAGTCAAAGCTCCACTCTGTTGGGAGGTACAGACTTTCTACTTTTTGTGGTCAACAGAAACAGGACTAGTCAGTAGACTAGAGAATCAGCCATTGAACATGTCAACTGTTTGAACAAGAACATTAGATGCTACAAAGCTTTGTTTCCTATTCTACCCAGGTCTTCTAGAGAGACCCTGTGATTTCAAACATGCCATGTAGAAGAGAAGCCAGTGGCTGTTTGCTCAGCTGTGAGCCATGCAGCATGCAGACGGATGGTAGCAGCTAGTTCAGACATCAGGAGCGTCCAGCTTCTCCTGGCTAGGGACTTCAGCGGTACTACAGTACATGGACATGGAAACGTCAGGTTGGCCCCTTCTGCTTAACATCACTCAGACATCATTACATCAACCCAGATGTTGTTGGCGGGAAGGATATCACTCTCTGTGTGTCCCAAATGCTATCTTGTTCCCTATATAGTGAACTAGTTTTAACTAGGGCGCATAGGGAGTGGACAAAACATTAGGAACACCTGTTCTTTCCATGACATAGACTGACCAAGTGAATCTGATGTCACCTGATATATCAAATTCAATCAGTGTAGATGAAGGGGTTAAATAAGGATGTTTAAGCCTTGAGACAACTGAGACATGGATTACGTGTGTGTGCCATTCAGAGGGTGAATGGGCAAGACCAAAGGTTGAAGTGCCTTTGAACAGGGTATGGTAGTAGTATGGTAGTAGTACGGTGGTAGTATGGTAGTAGTATAGCAGTAGCATGGCGGCAGTACGGTAGTAGTATAGTAGTAGTATAGCAGTAGTATGGTAGTAGTATGGTAGTAGTATAGTAGTAGTATGGTAGTAGTATGGTAGTAGTATAGTAGTAGTATAGTAGTAGTATGGCAGTAGTATGGTAGTAGTATAGTAGTAGTATGGTAGTAGTATGGTAGTAGTATAGTAGTAGTATGGTAGTAGTATGGTAGTAGTATAGTAGTAGTATAGTAGTAGTATGGTAGTAGTATGGCGGTAGTATGGTAGTAGTATGGCGGCAGTACGGTAGCAGTATAGTAGTAGTATATTAGTAGTATGGTAGTAGTATGGCGGTAGTATGGTAGTAGTATGGCAGTAGTATAGTGGTAGTGCGATAGTAGTATGGTAGTAGTATAGTAGTAGTATGGTAGTAGTATAGTAGTAGTATGGTAGTAGTATGATAGTAGTATAGTAGTAGTATAGTGGTAATGTGGTAGTAGTATGGTAGTAGTATAGTAGTAGTATGGTGGTAGTATAGTATTAGTATGGTGGTAGTATAGTATTAGTATGGTGGTAGTATGGTAGTAGCATGGTGGTAGTATGGTAGTAGTATGGTGGTAGTATAGTATTAGTATGGTAGTAGTATAGTAGTAGTATGGTGGTAGTATAGTATTAGTATGGTAGTAGTATAGTAGTAGTATGGTGGTAGTATAGTATTAGTATGGTAGTAGTATAGCAGTAGCATGGTAGTAGTATTTTTTTTAATTTTATTTAATTTTTTTTAACCTTTATTTAACTAGGCAAGTCAGTTAAGAACAAATTCTTATTTTCAATGACGGCCTAGGAACAGTGGGTTAACTGCCTGTTCAGGGGCAGAACGACAGATTTGTACCTTGTCAGCTCGGGGATTTGAACTTGCAACCTTCCGGTTACTAGTCCAACGCTCTAACCACTAGGCTACCCTGCCGCCCCGTATGGTAGTAGTATGGTAGTAGTATGGTAGTAGTATGGTAGTAGTATAGTAGTAGTACGGCAGTAGTATGGTAGTAGTATGGCGGTAGTATGGTAGTAGTATAGTAGTAGCATGGTGGTAGTACGGTAGTAGTATGGTGGTAGTATCGTAGTAGTATGGTAGTAGTATGGTAGTAGTATGGTGGTAGTATAGCAGTAGTATAGTATTAGTATGGTTGTAGTATGGTAGTAGTACGGTAGTAGTATGGTAGTAGTATAGTAGTAGTATAGCAGTAGCATGGTGGTAGTACGGTAGTAGTATGGTAGTAGTATGGTAGTAGTATGGTAGTAGTATAGCAGTAGCATGGTGGTAGTACGGTAGTAGTATGGTAGTAGTATGGTAGTAGTATGGTGGTAGTATAGCAGTAGTATAGTATTAGTATGGTTGTAGTATGGTAGTAGTATGGTAGTAGTATGGTAGTAGTATGGGAGTAGTATAGCAGTAGCATGGTGGTAATATGGTGGTAGTATGGTAGTAGTATGGTAGTAGTATGGTAGTAGTATGGTGGTAGTATAGCAGTAGTATGGTATTAGTATGGTTGTAGTATGGTAGTAGTATGGTAGTAGTATGGTAGTAGTATGGGAGTAGTATAGCAGTAGCATGGTGGT